>NC_138776.1:258950536-259243036 GCF_965119305.1 Pelophylax lessonae | reverse complement strand
GTATAGCCCCTCATAGATCAGTATAGCCCCCCATAGATCAGTATAGCCCCCCATAGATCAGTATAGCCCCTCATAGATCAGTATAGCCCCCATAGATCAGAATAGCCCCCCATAGATCAGTATAGCCCCTCATAGATCAGAATAGCCCCTCATAGATCAGAATAGCCCCCCATAGATCAGTATAGCCCCTCATAGATCAGTATAGCCCCCCATAGATCAGTATAGCCCCTCATAGATCAGTATAGCCCCCCATAGATCAGAATAGCCCCCCATAGATCAGTATAGCCCCTCATAGATCAGAATAGCCCCCCATAGATCAGTATAGCCCCTCATAGATCAGTATAGCCCCCCATAGATCAGAATAGCCCCCCATAGATCAGTATAGCCCCCCATAGATCAGTATAGCCCCCATAGATCAGTATAGCACCTCATAGATCAGTATAGCCCCCCATAGATCAGTATAGCCCCCATAGATCAGTATAGCCCCTCATAGATCAGTATAGCCCCCCATAGATCAGTATAGCCCCTCATAGATCAGTATAGCCCCCCATAGATCAGTATAGCCCCTCATAGATCAGTATAGCCCCCCATAGATCAGTATAGCCCCCCATAGATCAGTATAGCCCCTCATAGATCAGTATAGCCCCCCATAGATCAGTATAGCCCCCATAGATCAGTATAGCACCTCATAGATCAGTATAGCCCCCCATAGATCAGTATAGCCCCTCATAGATCAGTAGAGCCCCCCATAGATCAGTAGAGCCCCCCATAGATCAGTAGAGCCCCCCATAGATCAGTATAGCCCCTCATAGATCAGTATAGCCCCTCATAGATCAGTATAGCCCCCCATAGATCAGTATAGCCCCCCATAGATCAGTATAGCCCCCCCATAGATCAGTATAGCCCCCCCATAGATCAGTATAGCCCCCCATAGATCAGTAAAGCCCCCCCATAGATCAGTATAGCCCCTCATAGATCAGTATAGCAGTCAGTGTACCTGTCACTGTAGCTTGAGCACTGGAAGAAGAAGCACATTGCAGGGGGCGAGGAGCTCAGTATTTAGTGAAGGCGGCACCAGAGGAAAAACATACAGTGATAGGAGGACAGGACTCTGAGGACATTTCTGGGAGTGCAGGTGATGATTGATAGCAGCTCCAGCCAACCAGCAGCCTCTTATATCGGCCGCCTGTGTGAGACTTGACTCCACTCAGAGGAGCCGACACTCGCACCCTCAGCACACTGTGAATTTCAGTGTGGGCGGGGCAGACGGGATAGGAGCCTGACTGATGGCTGGAGAACAGCGCGGAAGCTCTGTGTGCAGTGTGCACCGGACAGGGGGATCTGTGGAGCCCGCCGATGCCCCCCCCCTGGATCCGCCACTGCACCGGAGCGGGACACCTGGCGCCGGCGGGCGGCGGCAACTAATATAATAATAATAAAGCATAATAAAGTATTTTTTAAAAAAAAAAAAAAAGGTTAATTTTTCCGCCCCATCGCCGGCTGCGGACCTGCCCGCCCCAAGCGGCCGCTTGGTTCGCCTGGTGGTTGCGCCGGCCCTGATTCTGCCTACTTCGGGATCAACAGCCAGTTTGATTTTTTTTTTTTTTAAACCTTTTCTCAACTGATGTGAAAATATAAAGACTGAAAGACTGTACATACGTAATACTCATAGAAGTAAAATGAAAATCAAAACTTTTTTGGTGTTTGTTACTTACTCATGTCTATATGTAGAGAAGATTCCTCTTCTTTTCTTTCCATCATCATCTCCCCCTCCTCCATAGATTGCTGATCTCCACTCACCAACATCTCTTCTTCTTCATCTTTAATCTCAACTTTGATGTCTCTCAGTTCTTCACCCTAAACCCCAAAGATGATAAAATATATTTGTAAAAAAGAACAACTGATAACATAGAAGAATGTCACCTCATATTACTTTAGGTCTCCATGATCAGTCCCACCTACCTGATGATGGTGAGGGATGGTGTGATCTTCCTGTGTGGAATCCCGGGAATACAGAGGACGGGGACATCTCTCTGGTGGGTTCCCATTATTGGATCCATCTGTAGGAAACACACACACTGACTGAATACATTGTTTCTATGTGTTTATCAGATGATGGGGGATCTAGGTGGACCCTCCGTACTGCTCTCTCCTTTACAATAAAGTCTCCTCTTACCCGGTGATGTGAGGGGCGGCTGATTCTCCATCATGACGTCCTTGTAGAGATCCTTGTGTCCTTCTAAATACTCCCACTCCTCCATGGAGAAATAGACAGTGACATCCTGACACCTTATAGGAACCTGACACACACAATGATACAGTCACCATCCAGACACATCCCTTGTCTGTTACTGGATAATGTCACAGTGACTATGGAGGAAGAGTACGGAACATGACGGGGGGGGGGGGGTTTACTGGGTGTAAATATAAAATAATAACTTATTACCTTCTCTGCTGCCAGTTCCAGCAATGTCTCCTCTCTACTTCCTCCCAACACACCTCTGACCCGGAACTTCCTGTCTGTACCTGACATCACTTCCTGTTTGTACGTTCCACTTGTGATAAAAGCATCTTGAGGAATCTTCGTAGACACGCAATACAGAACATAAGGGAGACGATTTCTGTACATCTGTGGGACATCATTTCCCACAACCAGACCATTCTATGGAAGACGTTTTTGGTTCTGAAAGGGAATTTAAAAAAGTACTCGGGAACGGACATCCCTTGAACTACAAGTTATGTTTCTTTTTGACACGATGATAATGGACTTAATGTGGATCTTGGTTTTCCACATCACTATCCAACGTTTTTCTAACCATTCTCACCTCTTGACTCTCCCCCCATTCCGCAACCTCCTCTTTACTGCTTATCTGACCTTTTATTTTTATTACCTTTTCTTTGTTTCTTTTTTTTCTCCTCAGAGATTGTTGTTTTTCATTATTATTATTATTATAGGTGCTTGCAGTGCATCCTGAAAGTATTCACTTTTTCCACATTTTGTTACGTTACGGCCTTATTCCAAAATTGATTAAATCAATTATTTTCCTCACAATTCTACAAACAATTTCCAATAATGATGTGAAAGAAGTTTGTTTGAAATCTTTGCAAATGTATTAAAAATAAAAGACGAAAAAAATCCCATGTACATAAGTATTCACAACCTTTGCCATGACACTCAAAATTGAGCTCAGGTGCATCCTGTTTCCACTGATCATCCTTGAGATGTTTCTACAACTTGATTGGAGTCCAAATGTGGTCAATTCACTTGATTGGACATGATATGGAAAGGCACACACCTGTCTATATAAGGTCCCACAGTAAAGCCCCGTACAAACGCAACGATTATCGGCCGTCTTTTGTCCAGAGTGGTGTTTTGTTGGTTGGAATGTGCCTAGACTGCACACGAATTTTCTCGCCCAACAAAATTCTACTTCAGAAGTGATGTCATGTGTTGGTTTGCTTTCTTTGTGTTCTTTCTTCTCTGAGCATGCCTAGACTTGCTCATTAGATTTTTCCCTGTCGAAATCTGTACTGACTGCACGAAAATCGGCCGTGTTTTGACGGCGGACAAAAATTTTATAGCCTGCACACCAGATTTTTTTCAGCCGAAAAGTCGGAGTTGGTTGTCGGAAGCATCATACTAACAAGCCGAAAATCGGCAGATCGGTCGTTGGACGAAAATTCCCTGCCGATTTTCGATGCATGTTTACGAGGCTTTAGCAGTGCATATCAGAGCACAAACCAAGCCATGAAGTCCAAGGAATTGTCTGTAGACCTCAGAGATAGGATTGCATGGAGGCACAGATCTGGGGAAGGGTACAGAAACATTTCTGCAGCATTGAAAGTCCCAATGAGCACAGTGGCCTCCATCATCTATAAATAGAAAACATTTGGAACCACCAGGACTCTTCCTCGAGCGGGCTGCCCAATCAAACTGAGCAATCAGGGGAGAAGGGCCTTAGTCAGGAAGGTGACCAAGAACCCAATGGTCACTCTGAGTTGGTCTGAGTCCCTTAGTCAGGGAGGTGACCAAGAACCCAATGGTCGCTCTGACAGAGTTCCAGCATTTCTCTGTTGAGAGAGGAGAACCTTCGAGAAGACGAACACCCATCTCTGCAGCACTCCACCAATCAGGCCTGTAAGGTAGAGTGACCAGACAGAAGCCACTCCTCAATAAAAGGAACATGAAAGTTTGCCAAAAGGCACCTAGAGGGCTCTCAGACCATTAGAAACAAAATTCTCTGGTCTTCTGAAACAAAGATTGAACTCTTTTAACTGAATGCCAAGCATCATGTCTAGAGGAAACCAGACACTGCTTTTTACCTGGCCAATACCATCCCTACAGTGAAGCATGATGGTGGCAGCATTATGCAGTGGGGATGTTTTTAGCGGCAGGAACTGGGAGACTAGTCAGGATGGAGGGAAAGATGAATGCAGCAATGTACAGTGATTGCTGCTGGTGCCTAACTGCTTACATCAGAGGTAGGACAGACCTGTTTCAAAGGTTGCCAGAAATCCGCACAGAGAGGTCTTGCAGCTGGTGCCTAATTGCCTACATCAGAGGGAGTACGGGCCTGTTGCAGAGGTTGCCAGAGATCCATACAGAGAGGTCTTGCTGCTTGTGCCAAACTGCCTACATCAGAGGAAGGATGGACCTGTTGCAGAGGTTGTCAGTGCTTGCTGGAGATCCCCACAGAGAGGTCTTCCTGCTGGTGCCTAACTGCCTACATGAAAGGGAGGACGGACCTGTTGCAGAGGTTGCCAGAGATCCGTACAGAGAGGTCTTGCTGCTTGTTTTGGGCAGCTCCTCCCATTCTTCTTTGCAGGACCTCTCAAGCTCCATCAGGTTGGATGGGGAGCAACGGTGCACAGCGATTTTCAGATCTCTCCAGATATTTTCAATCGGATTCGAGTCTGGGCTCTGGCTGGGCCACTCAGGGACATTCACAGAGTTGTCCTGTAGCCACTCCTTTGTTATCTTGGCTGTGTGCTTAGGGTCATTGTCCTGTTAGAAGATGAGCCTTCGCCCCAGTCTGAGGTCCAGAGCGCTCTGGAGCACGTTTTTGTCAACGATGTCTCTGTACTTTGCTGCATTTATCTTTCCCTCTATCCTGACTAGTCTCCCAGTTCCTGCCGCTGAAAAACATCCCCACAGCATGATGCTACCACCACCATGCTTAACTGTAGGGATGGTATAGGCCAGGTTATAAATGCATGGCTGGCTTCCTCCAGACTGATGCTTGCCATTCAGGCCAAAAAGTTTAATCTTTGTTTCACCAAACTATAGAATTTTGTTTCTCATGGTCTAAAGAGTCCTTCAGGTGCCTTTTGGCAAACTCCAGATGGGCTGCCATGTGTCTTTAACCAAGGAGTGGCTTCCGTCTGGCCACTTTACCATACAGGCATGATTGGTGGAGTGCTGCAGAGATGGTTGTTTTTCTGGAAGGTTCTCCTCTCTCAGCAGAGAAATGCTGGAGCTCTGTCAGAGTGATCATCTCCCTGACTAATTCCCTTCTCCCCCGAACCCTTAGTTTGGCCGGGTGGCCCATTCTAGCAAGAGTCCTGGTGGTTCGAAACTTCTCCCATTTACATGTGATGGAGGCCACTGTGCTCAATGGGACCTTAAATGCTGCAGAAATGTTTCTGTACCCTTTCCCAGATCTGTGCCTCCATACAATCCTGTCTCGGAGGTCTACAGACAATTCCTTGGACTTCATGGCTTGGTTTGTACTCTGACATGCACTGTTAACTGTGCGACCTTATATAGACCACTGTGTGCTTTTCCAAATCATGACCAATCAACTGAGTTTACCACAGGGGGACCCCAATCAAGTTGTAGAAACATCTAAGGGATGATCAGTGGAATTAGGATGCACCAGAGCTCAATTTTGAGTGTAATGGCAAACGCTGTGATACTTACAGTGTATGTACATGGGATTTTTTCACTTTTTATTTTTAATAAACTTGTAACAAACTTCTCTCACGTTGTCATTATGGGGGATTGTTTGTAGAATTTTGAGGAAAATAATGAATTTAATCCATTTTGGAATAAGGATGTAACATAACAAAATGTGGAAAAAGTGAAGCACTGTGAATACTTTCCGGATGCGCTGTAGGCTGCACTGACGGGCACTGATGAGGCAGCACTGATAGGTGGCAATGATGGGCACTGATAAGGCGGCACTGAAGGGTACTAATAGGCAGCACTGATGAGGCGGCACTGACAGGCTGCATTGATGGGCACTGATGAGGAGGCACTAATAAGCAGCATTGATGGGTACTACTGATAGGCTGTATTGTTGAGCACTGATGAGGTGACACTGATGGGTACTGATGAGGTGGCACTGATAGGCAGCACTGATGAGGCGGCACTGACAGGCTGCATTGACGGGCACTGATGAGGCACTAATATGAAGCATTGATGGGTACTGATATGCTGCATTATGGGGCACTGATGAGGCGACACTGATGGGCACTGATGGGCACTAATAGGCAGCACTGATGAGGTGGCACTGACAAGCAGCATTGATGGGCACTGATGAGGAGGCACTTATATGCAGCACTGATGGGCAGCCTTTATGGGCACTAAAAGGCGGCACAAATGGTCACTGGTAGATGGCACTAGCAGGCATCACTGGTTGGCACTGATTGGCAGCACTGGTGGGCATCACTGATGGGGCTCCACTAATAATCCCTGCACTAATTATCAGTGCTGATCCCCAGTCAGGAAAGACGCTTATCGGCTCTCCTCTTATGTGCTGCCAGCGTGTATAGCCAGCATTTCCTAGTTACACTGGGATCAGCTGTGATTGGCCATAGCTGATCACATGGTAAAGAGCCTACATCGTAGACATCATAGCGGTCCGTTCTGAAGAACGTTATATGATGTCCAATTATAACTGGAAAGCCACCTCCCGGCTGTCATTTTGCTATTGGCCGGGTGGGATGTGGTTAAAGTAAGATCAAGCAATGATGAGCAAAACCAAACCCGAAGATTCATTGGTGTAAGACCAATTCTGATTGGCTTCTGTAAGTTTCTGCAGATCGTACATTCATTGAGTTTTGCACTTTGACTTTTCTGTATATACACACACCTTTATTCAGTAAATTACCAAAACAATTTCGACATTTTATTTGCTCTTCACAATTGTTTATTTGAAAACAAAACAAATAGCATGAGATCGGCTTTTTTCCCCGCGGTAATTTTGCGAACCACAATGGTTGGACAACCTGAAGTATTAGTAGAGAAGACGTCTACTTAACAGGACTCTTTGCAGGCCAGACCAGTTCCTCCACCCCAAACTCGCTCATCCATTTCTTTATGGATCTTGCTTTGTGCACTGGTCCAAATCATTTGGTGGAGGGGGAATTATGGAGTGGGGTTCTTTTTCAGGGGTTGGGCTTGGCCCCTTCGTCCCAGTAAGGAGAACTTTTAAGCAGTCAGCATACTAAGACATTGAAAGAGTGTATTAACGTGCCTTACTAAAATATGATATTTCATAATACATTTCAGCTAGGGCCCATTCTACGATGGAATGTGGGCTCTTGCAAATGACATTAACGAGCCATTTGACACACCTCATTCATACACCCTGGACATCAGACAGCTGTATTTTGCATATAGACGACAGACAGTGATAGGTGTTTACATGTTAAACACCTTTTCATTCATTCATTCATTTGGACACTTAACAAGTTAAGGCTTCGCATAGAGATTACTGACACCACCTAAACACAATTGACAATTGCTTACATTAACACATCAGACAGCTGAACACAGACGGATCGGCTCTCCCACAAAACACAATTTCAGACAAAAGACACCTCATATTGACACAGATGTATAGGGAACACAAGGGCCTTTTCATGTATTGTTTCTGTGAGATATGTTCTATTGATAAGTTGACCCATGAATTGTAACTGGTTTAAATAGGGTTTTGCCGCACAAATTTCCTTTAAATGTGTGAGCGAAACTTGAAATAAACTAGATGTGTCTACGCTTTGCTTAAGTGCTCTGTGTCGTTGCATCTCCTGGCCAGAGGAGAGAGAATTCACTATACAGGGGGAATTGGGATTGAAGGGCCGTATATCATCTTGAAATTGCCTCCTGGCGAGATTGAGCTAACAGACATTTTGGACAATTTCATGCTCCCAACTTTGTAGGGACAGTTTGGGGATGGCCCCTTCCTGTTCCTACATGACTGCTCACCAGTGTACATAGCAAGGTCCATAAAGACATGGATGAGCGAGTTTGGGGGGGGGGGGGAACTAAAGGTCCAAACCTTAGTTCCAGGTAAAAGAACTCTTAAGGCGTCAGCATACCAAGACATTTTGGACAATTTCATGCTCCCAACTTTGTGGGAACAGTTTGGGGATGGCCCCTTCCTGTTCCAACATGACTGCGCACCAGTGCACAAAGCAAGGTCCATAAAGACATGGATGAGCGAGTTTGTGGTGGAAGAACTTTACTGGCCTGCACAGAGTCCTGACCTCATCCTGATGGTCATGTTGGAACAGGAAGGGGCCACCCCCAAACTGTTCCCACAAAGTTGGGAGCATAAAATTGTCCAAAATATCTTGGTATGCTGACGCCTTTAGAGTTCCCTTCACTGGGACGAAGGGGCCAAGCCCAACCCCTGAAAAAGAACCCCACTCCATAATTCCCCCTCCACCAAATGATTTGGACCAGTGCACAAAGCAAGGTCCATAAAGACATGGATGAGCGAGTTTGGGGTGGAGGAACTTGACTGACCTGAGTCCTGACCTCAACCCGACAGAACACCTTTGGGATGTATTAGAGGGCAGACTGCGAGCCAGTGCCTCCACCCCAAACTTGCTCATCCATGTCTTTATGGACTTTGCTTTGTGCACTGGTCGGTCCAAATCATTTGGTGGAGGGGGGATTATGATGTGGGGGTTGTTCTTCAGGGGTCTTGTCCAACATCAGTGCCTGACCACACAAATGCGCTTCTGGAAGAATGGTCAAACATTCCCATAGACACAATCTTAAACCTTGTGGACGGCCTTCCCAGAAAAGTTGAAGCTGATAAAGCTGCAAAGGGTGGGCCAACTCAATACTGAACCCTACGGACTAAGACCATTAAAAGTTCATGTCCGGGTAAAAGCAGGTGTCAATACTTTTGACAATATAGTGTATAAGATAAAATATGTGTCCTTCAGAAAGAGATAATAGAATAACACATTCCTAGCACATGGCCTCACCATGTTTAACAGCATCAGCAAGCACGTGTTTTCTGATGTCTATAAAAGTTTCCCACACTCTGAACATGCGCAATAACACTCGTATGCACAACTTCTCTGGCGAATTAAAAGTTTTGCTTCTTCTGTAAATTTTTTTTTTTCGTACTCTGAACATGAGAAAAGAATGTTCATGCAAGTGAATCTTCATATGTTTAAGAAAATCTCCTTTAATATTGAAATATTTCCCGCACTCTGAACATAAAGTACAGTCTCCTGTGTGAATTCTCTGGTCTTTTTTTTCCCCAAGGAAAGATTTTCTTCGCTGCAGACAAGAAAAATAATGCTCACCTATGTAAAGTTTCTGGTGTCTCAGGTCTATTTCCTGAGTGCAACATTTCCCGCACTCTGAAAAGTCACACTTCTGTGTGAATCCTCTGGTGTTTAACAAAGTGTTGTTTTATAGTAAAACATTTCCCGCACACGGAACATGAGAAAGGACGCTCGCCCGTGTGAATTCTCTGGTGTATAAGAAGGTTTCCTTTCTCACTGAAACATTTCCCGCACTCAGAGCATACGTAAGGACGCTCGCCCGTGTGGCTTCTCTGGTGTCTAAGAAGATTATCCTTCCCGTTGAAACCTTTCCCGCACTCTGAACATACATAAGGGCGCTCGCCAGTGTGAAGCCTCTGGTGCGAAATCAGTTTTTCTTTTCTCATGAAACGTTTCCCGCACTCTGAACACGAGTAGGGGATTTCGCCCGTGTGCGATTTCTGGTGATAATTAAGGCTTACTTTGTGACTGAAACATTCCCCGCACTCAGAACATGAATAAGGACGCTCACCTGTGTGAACTCTCTGGTGCGAAAGAAGTTTGGATTTTCGAGGGAAATGTTTCCCGCACTCTGAACATAGGAAAGGTAGCTCACCAGGCAGATCACCCTTGTGAATTTTCAGATGTTTTCGAAGGTTTTCTCTGTTGGCAAAACTTTTTCCACACTCTGGACAGCAGAAAGGACGCTCAGCCTTGTGATCTTCTAGATGTTTATGAAGGTCTTCTTTGTTGGTGAAACATTTCCCGCATCCCGAACATGGGAAGGAACATTCGGCCTTGTGATCTTCTAGATGATTATGAAGGTCTTCTTTAGTGGTGAAACATTTCCCACACTTTGAACATGAGAGAGAACGTTCGGCCTTGTGATCTTCTAGATGTTTATGAAGGTCTTCTTTGTTAATGAAACATTTCCGGCACTCTGAACACGGGATAGGATGTCTTTCTGTGTGAATTCTCTGGTGTATAAGGAGGAATCCTATCTGAGTGAAGCTTCTCCCGCACTGTTGACATAAATAAGGACGCTCACTCTCGTGATTTCGCTTGTGTGCGAAAAGTGCCCGGTTCTCAGTGAAAGATTCCCCACACACTGAACATATAAACGATCTTTCGGCTGTGTAAACTTGGTTTGAAGAAGATTTCTTGTGGGAAGATGAAGCTGTTGCACTGACCACACTGTGAGAAGTCAGGTGGACCTCTGGAGTAACCTTACGCAATTTAACAGAAGATTCCTTGGGTTTAGAAGGATACTTTGATTGTGGACGCTGTGGGTTTTCAATAAAAGAATTTACTGCTCGAGAACCTTCGGCTTTATAATTTTTAGGTAAAATACGACGTCTGTCCGCCGTACTGCCGACATAGTGTCCACCTGCGGAAAGAACATTATTATTAGTGTATATTAGGAAATTTATACATGTTTTAGTACAGAGTCATACTGAAATACCATCTCATTTGTTGGGAACATGGAGATGGACCTTTCATATGGTGTACAGTATCTCCTCCTCATTTGTTGGGAACATGACGTTATATTGAGGAATGGAGATGGACCTTTCATATGGTGTACAGTATCTCCTCATTTGTTGGGAACATGATGTTATATTGAGGAACGGAGATGGACCTTTCATATGGTGTACAGTATCTCCTCCTCATTTGTTGGGAACATGACATTATATTGAGGAATGGAGATGGACCTTTCATGTGGTGTACAGTATCTCCTCCTCATTTGTTGGGAACATGACGTTATATTGAGAAATGGAGATGGACCTTTCATATAGTGTACAGTATCTCCTCCTCATTTGTTGGGAACATGACGTTATATTGAGGAATGGAGATGGACCTTTCATATGGTGTACAGTATCTCCTCCTCATTTGTTGGGAACATTTGGTAAAGTTATAAATATGATTTGTTTCTTCTGATGAGGACTAGAGATGATTTTTCATATATGGTATACAATATAAACAATACATTGGGCAGTTGGGTAGATACGTTGATGATGTTCTTACTGTCAGCAGTTCTGGTATGGAATTGGGGGCAATTAGAATAGAAAAATACAAGTACAAACCAGATATAGGATACAATATATAAATGGGGTGGACCTTTCATATGGTGTACAGTATCTCCTCCTCATTTGTTGGCAACATGACGTTATATTGAGGATTGGAGATGAACCTTTTTATATGGTGTACAGTATCTCCTCATTTGTTGGGAACATGACATTATATTGAGGAATGGAGATGAACCTTTTTATATGGTGTACAGTATCTCCTCATTTGTTGGGAACATTACTTAATATTGAAGAATGGAGATGGACCGTTCATACGGTGAACAGTATCTCCTCCTCATTTGTTGGGAACATTGATAAGGACTAGAGATTTCTTTTTTTTTTAATGGCTTACAATACCCACAGTACTTTGGACGGTGGGGGAGATACATAGATGATGTTCTTACGGTCAGTACTTAGGTTTCTAAAGCTGGATACACACTATCCAACTTTTGTGGTTAGATTTCCTTCCGATTTACCTTTTCTATGCAGTGCAAGGGTCTGCCAGATTGCATACAAATTGAAAGTGTTTAGGTTTGACCTCATATTATCTGGTTTTGGTAAGTCTAAAGGAAAAAGTCTTCAGAAAATCTTATAGTGTGTATGGCCCATTAGTCTTTCCTGTGCAGAAGGATATGACATTCTCTATTTTGGATGATAGTGGATAGACCGCACATAATTAGAATTAAAGAAAGGTTTAAACTCTGGATGTTTGTGTACATTTGATAGACATAAATCTGTCCTCAACTGATGTTAAAAAACATATTTATAACTCATAGAAGTAAAATAAAAATGGGAACTGTTTCTGCATTTTTTGTTTCTTCCTTACTTGTGTCAATATAAAGCGAAGATTCCTCCTGTTCACTTTTCATATTTATCTCCCCCTCCTCCGTAGACGGCTGAGCTCCTCTCAAGAACGTTTCTTCTTCTTCTTCCTCTATAATTATAATCTCAGCGTTGATGCTTTTATTCTCTTGTCCCTACATTACAAAAATGAGAGAACACTGTTGCAATAAGGAATAAGAAGCTACACAGAAGAATGTTATTTTTGAGATCTACAGTCAGGTCCATAAATATTGGGACATCGACCCAATTCTAATTTTTTTGTCTATACACCACCACAATGGATTTGTAATGAAACAAACAAGATGTGCTTTAACTGCAGAGTTTCAGCTTTAATTTGAGGGTATTTACATCCAAATCAGGTGAACGATGTAGGAATTACAACAGTTTGTATATGTGCCTCACACTCTTTAAGGGGCCAAAAGCAATGGGACAATTGGCTGCTCAGCTGTTCCATGGCCAGGTGTGTGTTATTCCCTCATTATCCCATTTACAAGGAGCAGATAAAAGGTCCAGAGTTCATTTCAAGTGTGCTATTTGCATTTGGAATCTGTTGCTGTCAACTCTCAATATGAGATCCAAAGAGCTGTCACTATCAGTGAAGCAAGCCATCATTAGGCTGAAAAAAACAAAACAAACCCATCAGAGAGATAGCAAAAACGTTAGGTGTGGCCAAATTAACTGTTTGGAACATTCTTAAAAAGAAAGAACGCACCGGTAAGCTCAGCAACACCAAAAGACCCGGAAGACCACGGAAAACAACTGTGGTGGATGACCGAAGAAATCTTTCCCTGGTGAAGAAAACTCCCTTCACAGCAGTTGGCCAGATCAAGAACACTCTCCAGGAGGTAGGTGTATGTGTGTCACCTTCACAACAGTTGGCCAGATCAAGAACACTCTCCAGGAGGTAGGTGTATGTGTGTCACCTTCACAACAGTTGGCCAGATCAAGAACGCTCTCCAGGAGGTAGGTGTATGTGTGTCAGATCAAGAACACTCTCCAGGAGGTAGGTGTATGTGTGTCACCTTCACAACAGTTGGCCAGATCAAGAACACTCTCCAGGAGGTAGGTGTATGTGTGTCACCTTCACAACAGTTGGCCAGATCAAGAACGCTCTCCAGGAGGTAGGTGTATGTGTGTCAGATCAAGAACACTCTCCAGGAGGTAGGTGTATGTGTGTCATCTTCACAACAGTTGGCCAGATCAAGAACACTCTCCAGGAGGTAGGTGTATGTGTGTCAAAGTCAACAATCAAGAGAAGACTTCACCAGAGTGAATACAGAGGGTTCACCACAAGATGTAAACCATTGGTGAGCCTCAAAAACAGGAAGGCCAGATTAGAGTTTGCCAAACAACATCTAAAAAAGACTTCACAGTTCTGGAACAACATCCTATGGACAGATGAGACCAAGATCAACTTGTACCAGAGTGATGGGAAGAGAAGAGTATGGAGAAGGAAAGGAACTGCTCATGATCCAAAGCATACCACCTCATCAGTGAAGCATGGTGGTGGTAGTGTCATGGCGTGGGCATGTATGGCTGCCAATGGAACTGGTTCTCTTGTATTTATGGATGATGTGCAGTGGCGGCTGGTGCTCAAAATTTTTGGGGGCGCAAAAAGAAAAATGTAATAGGTATTGCTTCACGTCAAAAAACGCGGTAAAAAATTGCGTAACTTTGAGGTCATGGTACAGGTTATGGTATAGGCATGGCACAGGTTATGGTATAGGCATGGCACAGGTCATGGTACAGGCATGGCACAGGTCATGGTAAGGGGATGGCACAGGTCATGGTACAGGAGATGGTATATGCCCCCTTTCAATGCAGTGACCAGCGTACATGCCCCCTTCAATGCAGAGATCAGCGTGCGTGCCCCCTTCAATGCAATAAACACTGTGCTGTGCAAACTTCAATGCAATGAACACTGTGCTGTGCAAACTTCAATGCAATGAACACTGTGCTGTGCCCCCTTCAATGCAATGAACACTGTGCTGTGCCCCCTTCAATGCAATAAACACTGTGCTGTGCCCCCTTCAATGCAATAAACACTGTGCTGTGCCCCCTTCAATGCAATAAACACTGTGCTGTGCCCCCTTCAATGCAATAAACACTGTGCTATGCCCCCACAATGCAAAGTTCAGCGTGCGTGCCTCCTTCAATGCAACTGTGCTGTCCCCCCTTCAATGCAATGAACATTGTGCCGTGCCGTGCCCCCATCAATGCAAAGTTCAGCGTGCGTGCCCCTTTCAATGCAGAGCGCCACAGCATTGTCCCCAATCATTGCAGAGCGCCACAGCATTGTCCCCAATCAATGCAGAGCGCCACAGCATTGTCCCCAATCAATGCAGAGCGCCACAGCATTGTCCCCAATCAATGCAGAGCGCCACAGCATTGTCCCCAATCAATGCAGAGCGCCACAGCATTGTCCCCAATCAATGCAGAGCGCCACAGCATTGTCCCCAATCAATGCAGAGCGCCATAACATTGTACCCAATCAATGCAGAGCGCCACAGCATTGTCCCCAATCAATGCAGAGCGCCACAGCATTGTCCCCAATCAATGCAGAGCGCCATAACATTGTACCCAATCAATGCAGAGCGCCATAACATTGTACCCAATCAATGCAGAGCGCCACAGCATTGTCCCCAATCAATGCAGAGCGCCACAGCATTGTCCCCAATCAATGCAGAGCGCCACAGCATTGTCCCCAATCATTGCAGAGCGCCACAGCATTGTCCCCAATCATTGCAGAGCGCCACAGCATTGTCCCCAATCAATGCAGAGCGCAACAGCGTGCCCCCCAATCAATGCAGAGTTCAGCGTGCGTGTCCCTTTCAATGCAGTGTGCCAATCCCCCTCCCGAGACCAGTGCACTTATCTGGAGCAGGTCCCGGACTCCTGGCGGTTGGCTTCTTCTCCCTCCGGCTTCGGCGGGGCGGCGCGTCTTCTCGAGTCCTCCTCCCGCCTCCTCCTCGGCTCGGCCAATGGCATTGGGCTTGCCATGCGGCCAATCAGGAAGCTGGTATTAGACCAGCTTCCTGATTGGAGGAGAAGGAGGAGTAGGAGGATCGGTGTGACAATAGCGAATTTTCATTTGCTATTGTCACACAATGGGTGGGCTCGGGACGCACTACTCTGCGCCCTGGGACCACCCTTTCCATCGCCCTATTAGAGCCTCTGGCTCTAATCAGGTGATTGAAAAAAAAAAAAACCCATTGCACTCCATGCGTCCGGTGCCCTGCATGCAGATTAGGGGGCCGGACGCATGGATGTGGGGGCGGCGCCCCTGCGCCCTCAACACACCAGCCGCCACTGATGATGTGACTGTTGAAAAAAGCAGCAGGATGAAATCTGAAGTGTTTCGGGCAATATTATCTGCTCATATTCAGCCAAATGCTTCAGAATTCATTGGATGGCGCTTCACAGTGCAGATGGACAATTACCAGAAGCATACTGCGAAAGCAACCAAAGTTTTTAAGGGAAAGAAGTGGAATGTTATGCAATTTCCAAGTCAATCACCTGACCTGAATCCGATTGAGCATGCATTTCACTTGCTGAAGACAAAACTGAAGGGAAAATGCCCCAAGAACAAGCAGGAACTGAAGACAGTTGCAGTAGAGGCCTGGCAGAGCATCACCAGGGATGAAACCCAGCGTCTGGTGATATCTATGCGTTCCAGACTTCAGGCTGTAATTGGCTGTAAAGGATTTGCAACCAAGTATTAAAAAGTGAAAGTTTGATTTATGATTGTTAATCTGTCCCATTACTTTTGGTCCCTTAAAAAGTGTGAGGCACATATAGAAACTGTTGTAATTCCTACACCGTTCACCTGATTTGGATGGAAATACCCTCAAATTAAAGCTGAAAGTCTGCAGTTAAAGCACATCTTGTTTGTTTCATTTCAAATGCATTGTGGTAATGTATAGAGCCAAAAAGATTAGAATTGTGTCGATGTCCCAATATTTATGGAGCTGACTGTAGTTGTTCAGTCTCACCTACCTGATAATGGTGAGGGATGGTGTGACCTTCCTCTGTGGAGTCCCGGGAATACAGAGGACGGGGACATCTCTCTGGTGGGTTCCCATTACTGGATCCATCTGTAGGAAACACACACACTGACTGAATACATTGTTTCTATGTGTGGGTGATCTAGGTTGACCCTCTGTACTGGTCTTATAAAGTCTCCTCTTACCCGGTGATGTGAGGGGCGGCTGATTCTCCATCATGACGTCCTTGTAGAGATCCTTGTGTCCTTCTATATACTCCCACTCCTCCATGGAGAAATAGACAGTGACATCCTGATACCTTATAGGAACCTGACACACACAATGATACAGTCACCATCCAGACACATCCCTTGTCTGCAACTGGATAATGTCCCAAAATTCCCGGCACCGCTCACCTCTCCTGTCAGCGGCTCAATGATCTTGTTGGCGACTTCTAGAACCTTCTTGGCACTGGTTACCTTTGTGGTCAGGCAGTGAGGTGGAGGCACTGTGATGGGTGATGTCCTGCTAAAAAATGTTTGTGGTGGTTTTGTTATTGATTTACATTTTTATATGTTTCTTAACTCAACTTTACTGCTATCACAAATGGGATGAAAGGTTCTCTTTAACCACTGCCCACTGAGCTGCTACTGCGGCACAGTGGCTCGTTATCGTCTGGCAACGTAGACCTACGTCACCAGACATTCCCCTCTCTCTGCGGCGCGCGCGTGCCGCCGGAGGCTCGCTCCCGCTGTATTCAGTCACAGTGGGAGTCGGTCAAGGGGAGGAAAGGCGGTGATCACCGCCGCTCTTCCCCGATCGTCTGGGAATCGAGTGTGGAGACCCGCCCGCCTGTGTAAACAAAGCGGGCGGATCTCCTAAGTGACAGGCAGGGACAGATTGCAGAATTCAGCATAGCTCAACCCGCGATCTGTCCCTGTGTCACTCAGTCACCTCCCCCCACACACGTCAGTAAGCACCAGGCATACATTAACCCCTTGATCACCAATAAAAATTAACCCCTTCTCTGCCAGTATCATTTTTACAGTAACAGTGCATATGTATAGCACTGATTACTGTAGTAATGTCACTGGTAACCCCAAAAGTGTCAAAAATGTCAGTCAAGGGTCCGATCTGTCCGCCGCAATGTCGCAGTCCCACAAAAAAAAAAAATCGTAGATCGCCGCCATTACTCGTTAAAAAAAACAAACAATAAAAATGACATATATTTCCCGTAGTTAGTAGCTGCGATAACTTTTGCGCAAACCAATCAATATACGCTTATTGCGATTTTTTTTTTACCAAAAATATGTAGCAGAAAACAAATTGGCCTCAAATGTTAAAAAATTTAGATTTTTACATTTTTTTTTGGGGGGGGGGGGGGGGGAATTTCATATAAAAAAAATGTGAAAAATATTGTTATTTTTTCAAAATTGTCGCTCTTTTTTTGTTTATAGCGCAAAAAGTAAAAATCGCACAGGTGATCAAATACCACCAAAAGAAAGCTCTGTTTGTGGGAAACAAAAGGACATAAATTTAATTTGGGCGCGACCACGCAATTGTCCGTTAAAGTAACGCAATGCCGAATCGCAAAATATGGCCTGGTCAGGAATGGGGTAAAACCTTCCGGTCTTAAAGCGATTAAAAATACGCTCTTTGAGAATTTTTTGGTCAAAGACATGTAGCTAAATACATTTTGGCCTAAATATATGACAAAAATTGAATAGATTGGATATTTTTTAAATGTCAAAGTAGAAAAATATTGTTATTTTTTCAAAATTTCACATTTTTTTATTAATATCGCAAAAAATAAAAATCGCAGAGGTGATCAAATACCACCAAAAGAAAGCTCTGTTTGTGGGAAAAAAGGATGTAAATTCCGTTTGGGTACAGGGTTGCATGACCGTGCAATTGTCAGTTAAAGTCGCACAGTGCCGAATCGCAAAAAGTGGCCTGGACGGAAGACAGCAAAATCCTCCGGTGGTAAAGTGGTTAAGAGATAAACTGGTCTCCTAATGTCATCTCTGCACTCTGATGATTGAGCAAACACTTCGTAATCAGCGTCATGGGGGGGGGGGGGGGGGGGGGGAATCAGAGTTTGGCCGATCTGAATGGGGAAGTGCTAAGAGCTGAGCACTGTCAGGTTCATACTCCCTAGGGAAGATCAGTGAATATATGCCACCGATTGTGTCGGGAATACATGTTTACTAAATAGTTGTGAGCCCCAATCCTATTAGTATCACTGAACACCGCATGTACTACAGTTGGATAAATGGTTCTATATTTAGGATGTATCCGGTCTAAAAACCAGAGGCTCTGGATAGACAGTTGGGTAAATGGTTCTATATTTAGGATGTATCTGGTCTATAAACCAGAGGCTCTGGATGGACGATTTGTTAAATAGAAGAGGACGGACATGACGGGGGGGGGGGTTACTGGGTGTAAATATAAAATAAAATCGTATTACCTCCCCTGCTGCCGATTGCAGTTGCTCTCCCTCTTTATTTTCCTTACCTCACCTATGACCCGGAACTTCCTATTTATACCCGACATCACTTCCTGTCTTTGCGTTCCACAGAGGACGAGTGAGGAGATCTCCACCTTGTGGAGAAAATACAAACTGCAGCTTATGTTTTTAGACACGCTGCTGCTTCTTGGTGCCTTCTTCGATTTTTAGTTGCAAATTACACACACATTAAGCACTTCTGGACCGGAAAGATTTTCCTCCTTAATGACCAGGCCATTTTTTGCGATTCGGCACTGCGTTACTTTAACGGACAATTGCGCGGTCGTGCGACGCTGTACCCAAATTAAATTGACGTCCTTTTTTCCCCACAAACAGAGCTTTCTTTTGGTGGCATTTGATCGCCTGTGCGTTTTTTTTTTCTTTTTTGCGCTATAAACAAAAATAAAAAAAAGAGTGACAATTCTGAAAAAAAAAACAATATTTTTTACATTTTGCTATATAACATTCTCCAAAAAAAAAAATTAAAAATCTAAATTTTTCATCATTTTAGGCCAATTTTGTATTCTGCTACATATTTTTGGTGAAAAAAATCGCAATAAGCGTATTTTGATTGGTTCGGGCAAAGGTTATCGCGTCTTTAAACTATGGGAAAGATTTATGTCATTTTTAGTATTTTGGTTGTTTGTTTACTAGTAATGGCGGCGATCTGCGATTTGCGGCGGACAGATCGGACCCCTAACTGACATTTTTGACATTTTTGGGAGGACCAGTGACATTACTACAGTAATCAGTGCTAAAAATATGCACTGTTACTGTAATAATGACACTGAAAGGGAAGGGGTTAATCCAGGGGTGATCAAAGTGTGAGCCTAGGGGAGTGTTTACTAACTGTGGGGGGAGGGGCTTGTGAAATGATCATAGAGACCTGTGATCCTATATAGAAGGATCACAGGCGCTCTGTGATCATCCCAGGGAGAAGAACGGTCAGCTGACCGTTCTTCTCTCCCAGCGGGGAGCGATCGCAGGTGCCCAGCGGCAATTGCAGCCGCCGGTCCGTATATTGGCATCCCCGCTGCCTAGTGGGGGGGCGGGAGCTCGCCGCTGGTAGCACACACTCGACCCACAGTACCACTCACAGGAACCGAAGTACCCGTACGTCGATTTGCGCAGCTGAGCCAGCCTGCCGCAGTACATATGTGGCGGGCGGTCGGCAAGTGGCAAAAATATAATAAAAATATTATAATTGTCTATTAAAATTCAAAAACCTACAGTATCTCACAAAAGTGAGACATACTGAGGAGATTATCCAGGCTTTACACACTCACCATTGTACCTCAGTGGCTGTCCGCCTCCTCCATTCAGAGTTGCTGAGGTAGACTCTGTAGCTGCTGCCTGTTGATCTCGGGGTGTGCGGCTTCTCTTTCTGTCTTTGCTTCACTCCCCTAGATTTTCAGATAAAATATATCTTTGATAAAAGGCTACATGCATGGTGACGGTGACGTTCCTTAGTCTGGCTCTCTCGTAGGGTTTATGCTGTGCGCAATTTGGTTTACATCATTTATTTTGTTTTGTATAGTTATAATTAATTATTTTGTAAATATGTTTTATTTATTATGGTTTTATTGTATATAAGTTGTTGTTTGTAAGATTTTTTAATAAACAAAATTAACCCCTCATAATGGGCACAGCGGGTGTACAGACCTGGGAACTCAGCACATGGATGGTGGGAAACTGCCATTCCACTCCCTGACAGCGAGGTGTGAGGTTGCTGGTTCCTTAGCTCGTGTGCTTCCAGAAGCCAGGGGCTAGAGTTGCTTCTCTGCCCCAGGAAGGATGCTGGATCCTGGGGAGGACCCTGGCGGGGGCCCCCTGGATAGGCCTGAGACTATGGAAGACATGGAGCTCGGCCCAAGGAGGGGTGAATCCCTGCCTACCTTTAGACGGAGGACTGTTGAAAAGCTGAGGCGGATTGAGAAAGAGGAGGAGAAATTGGCAACTTTGAAAGTAGAATTTAAAAAGAAAAAGTTGTATTGTGCCAAACTGTACAGTAAGAAGAGACCGGCTCTGAGGCCTGAATTGAAGGACTTGGAGCAAGCCTTGAGGAAGCAGAAAGAGTTGGTGAGCTCTCTGAAGGAAAGCTGTGAAGCACTTCAGGAGAAATACAGGAATGAGGAACGTTTCAGCTGTATGAGGAGAGGAGCCGTTTCCAGCATGGAGAGTGACCCAGTCAGTGAGGAAATTCAGGTACCGACAGAGTCAGCAGAGAGTGAGAAAGTGGGCCCGGAGGATGAGCCCAGCTCTTCAACACCTCAGACATCTGCTGAGCCCCCAATGGCGGAGGCCTCTGTCTCCCTCCCTCTGCAGCAGCAATGTGGAACATCTGAGCAGGAGGTTGAGGGGGGTACTGGCATGTTGGAGTTCGTCGCTGAGCTGGAATCCCCTCTGGATGGAAGAAAGTTCCATTTTTCTGCAGATTCCCCAGATGAGGAGATGGATATCATTCCTCGCCCTATGAAAGAGAGACCTGTGGAGAGAGGAACATTCACCATGAAGCCTGCAACAACCAGGAGGGAGTTTGATCCCACCATCAGCCATGACACTGCAGAGGTAACAACACAGCAAGCAGGTACAGTGTGTGTGCAAGGTGGTGATGTGAACTTTAATGACAATGTGCTTGCTGAGGGTTGTAGTGCTATGGGCTGTCAGCCCACACCCATAGACAATGTGCAGCATGCAGTGCAACCTGATGCACCTGCTAAAAAAACTTTAAATGCGATTGGTGGGAAAACTGAAAATAACTTTGAGCTTTTGGTTGAAGTGTCTGCAGAGAGGAGCACCACGGACATTGCAAAGGCTTTTCCTGACCCAGATAAAGCTGTTGTTCCTGAAAATGGTGCAGGAGATGCTGGGAGCAGTAGTGCTACAACTGTTGGGGATTCTGCAGTAAAAAAAACTGTGATTGAACCCAGGAAAGCAGCTGAGTGCTTTGAGAAGGGGGAGGGGGTGGGTCTTGTCTCTGCTGCTCCAAAGACTGCAAGGGATGTTTCAGGCTCCTTGTCAGCAGGTGTGGCTGTGTCTAAGGACAATGCTGTAATTACTGGTATGTCTGGGAGGAAAACCTATGCTGGTGCTGCTACAGGATCTGGTAGGGGGGAGCATGGAAATGGTTTATCTTCCTCACTATTTAAAAGGAGGAATGTGGTTCAGCTCAGATGGGAAGGCGAAGGTATTCCCCCATATAGGAGAGCTGTGGTTGATAAGATTCTGCAGATGGGGTTTAGACCCGAAGATATCTTCGCCCTGATCAGTCCGACCGGCTCCTATGAGTATGATTTGTCCTTTATCCGTCCGGAGTCTTTGGACATATTTTGGGAGAAATATGAGCATGTGTGTAGGAGCCTGCCGGACTGGAGAGGGCTCATCCCCAAAGTTGTGTCACGTCAGCCACTTATTAAAATGGTGACGATTCTTGTGCGCAATGAGTCCATACCACAAGGGGATTTATCTGTATGGCTGAGGAGATATGGAGACATCCTGAGCCCCTTACACAAAATTATGGATGACCGAGGAATATGGACGGGGGGATGGTCTGTGCAGCTAAAACTAAAAGTCATGGATAATGTCATCCAGCATCTGCCATCCTCAGCTTTCCTGGGAAGGGACAGGCTGACCATCTTTTATCCAGGCCAGCCAAAACTGTGTAATAAATGTGGGGATAAAGGGCACTTTGCATCCTCCTGTCCAGTGATGAAATGCTCTCTGTGTCAGGATTTAGGGCATTTGGCAAAGGATTGCAACATTATAAGGTGCAACTTGTGCAATTCGGTTGGGCATCCTTATAGCCAGTGTCCCGAGGCAATGCATAACCAGCCTGAGCTCATGAGAGAGTTCTTCCGCCTGGACATGGAGGATGCTCAGAGCTCAGCAGCTAGGGTGCCTGCGATTCCCTCTGAGTCTGTGCCAATGCCCAGTGTGCCTGTGTCTTCCCAGTCTGTGCGTTTGCCTAGTGTGCCTGTGTCTTCCCAGTCTGTGCGTTTGCCTAGTGTGCCTGTGTCTTCCCAGTCTGTGATTTCCCAGTCTGTGCCAATTCCCAGTGTGTCAGTGTCTTCCAAATCTGTGGTGCCCCAGTCTGTGCGTTTGCATGTATCAGTTACCGAGAATGTGTCCAATCCTTCTGTGTCTATGTCCTCCAAAATTGCAGAGGCCGCAAGAGGTGCTGATGCAGGGGCATCAAGTGCAGTGCCAGTCCCACCCCCTCGACATTTCAGGGCTTCTATTGGGGACCAGGGGATGCAGAGGAGTGGGGAAAATGGTGAAGAGGCTGGCCTGGTGGCAGATAAGGTAAGGGAGAGTGGGGGTGAAGGGGAGGCTAAGAGTGGGGAGACTGTAATTTGCAGTTTGTCCAAGGATGATGTGGAATGGTTGGAGGAGAAAAGGAAGAAGGGCAAAAGAAAAAAAAAAAGGTGTTCAGTTGCCCAAAGTCCTAAGGTTTTGCCCTTGAAAAATAAGTTTGGGGTCCTGTCAGATGATGACGATGAATGGGACTCGTTGAGTACGGCGTCTTCTATGGATGATGAGTCCCAGGGTGCATTGAAGCGCACTGGTTCTCCTGGGAGAGAGAGTAGTCAGGCTAAGAAACGGCTGCCTCAATTATCCTAATGGCAGTTCCCACTCCGTTAAAAGTGGCAACCATTAATGTTGCCAGCTTAAAATCAGTGAGTGCTCGTCATATGGCCTTATTTTTGCTCAGCGGGTTTGATGCTGACATTTTGTTTTTGCAAGAGACCCATCTGAGTAGTCTGGCTGATATACATCTGGCAAAGAAGGAGTGGAAGCGTGGTCCCTCCTTTTGGTCTCTTGCGGCCGAGCCTTACAGCGGGGTTGCGGTCCTTTTTTCTGGTATGGTAACATGCCGACGGGTAATTGAGGTAGAGATTGGGAGATGCATGATTTTGGATGTCTCTGTGAGGGGGCAGGACCTGCGCCTGATTAACATCTATGGTCCCCAGACAAAATGGGACAGGAAATGCCTCTTTACAAAGATTAAGCCTTTTCTTTTTACGGCTCAGCAGGTTATCTTTGGAGGTGACTTCAACACCATTACTAGGCCTAAAGACAGGAGAGGTTTCAGAGATAAGCTGGGCTATGACAGCCTTTTCCTGAATGCAATGGTTAGGGAAGCAGGTCTGGTAGATGTGCACATTAAGCGCTGCCCAGACAGCACGGGGTTCACTTTTCAGCGAGGTAATAGTCAGAGTAGGATAGATAGGTTTTTTTTAAAGGAGGACTCTGCTTTTTCGGCACCTGTTTGTCGGGCAGTGGAGTTTTCTGATCACTGTATTCTATATTTGACTCTGAATGCCTCAGGCGTGCCACCTAGGGGGAGGGGTATCTGGAGATTGAATTCGGCCCTCCTGGATGACGAGGAAGTAAGACAATCCTTTGAGGAATTTTTTCAGGCACAGGTAACTATCCTAGACTTTTGCAACAGTAAGTCAGAATGGTGGGAGCTTATAAAACAGCGGACTGTTAGGCTTTTCAAGGCCATAGGGAGAAAGAGACAGCAAGATAAGTATATCACCTACCAGCGTTTGCGGAGGAAACTTGACCGCCTTGTATCGAATGGAGGAGATTCTGGGGCGATCTCTGAGGTGAAGCTCCTCCTGAGGACCCATCAATATGACCGGCACGCCTCTTTGGTTCAGGAAAGGGACTATGGGAAATACCATTCGCCTGACCCTTACCAGAATTGTAAACAGAGCGTAGCAGTTAAGACGGTCAATGGCCTGAAGGACAGTACGGGCTCTCTGACGAAGTCTAGGTCAGGGATCCTGGAGGTCGTCAGGTCATACTATGCTGATCTCCTGGGAGGAAAGAACCTTGATCGGACAGGGATGTTGAGTTTTTTGGACTCTACGCCAGGTCTGGAAAATATTGTTCCTTTGATGAATTTGACAGATGAAATCACTGCAGATGAGGTGATCCAGGCTATTGATAAACTAGCCATCAGGAAAACGCCAGGGCCAGATGGTTTGACAGCCGAATTTTATAAATGTTTTAAGAAGATCCTGGCTTCACACCTTGCGGAGGTTTTTAATGGCTGTTTGCATGAGGGTTCTCTCCCTCCTTCCATGAGGCAATCTGCAGTGGTTCTTCTGTCAAAGGGCAAAGATCCTTCGATGATTGAGAATTGGCGCCCCATTAGCCTTCTTAATGTCGATAGAAAGATACTGGCAAAGATTTTTTTCTGGCGATTATCATCAGTGGCAGGCGATTTGTTATCCCATCACCAGCACTGCGCAATCCAGGGTAGAAGCACTTTCTCAGCTGTGTTAGCTGTCCGGGAGGCCTTGGAGCGTTGTAGGGCTGCTGGTTGGGGTAAATATCTGCTGACATTGGATCAGGCTAAGGCCTTTGATAGGGTTAATCATGAGTACCTATGGCTCCTTCTTGGCAAGTATGGCCTGGAGGGGGGTTTCATTGATTGGCTCAAGATTTTGTACAAAGGGGCTGAAAGCTTTCCTCTGGTTAATGGTTGGGTTGGGCAGCCCTTTGTGGTTGGCTCAGGTGTGCGTCAGGGGTGTCCTTTGAGTCCTCTGCTATATGCGTTTGCAATCGACCCCTTCATTAGAAGGCTAGAGAGTGGACCATTGTGTGGGGTACCTTTGGGCATCGCTGGTGAGCCTCCTTTGAAGGTTGTGGCTTATGCTGATGACGTTTCTGTTTTTGTCTCTGGGACTGGGGAAGCGCAGGAGGTGGTCTCAGTGACAAGGCAGTATGCGGAAGCATCAGGTTCAAAGGTCAACCAGGACAAGTGTGAAGCTTTCTGGATGGGCGTGGAAGGTGAGAGCTTTGTTCTCCCGGATGACTTCCCGGAGCCCCAACAAAAAATTAGAGTTCTAGGCATTGAATTTGGCCCAGGTGACTATGGTCATGCAAATTGGGTGAGCAGGCTGGAGAATGCCAATGCCAAGGTGGCGAGCTGGAAAAGTTGGCAGTTTTCCTTAAGGGAAAAGGTTGATCTGATCAAAGGTTACCTGATTCCAATTTTTCTGTATGTCAGTTTTGTCTGCATTTTGCCAGTGTCTCTCTATACCAGGATCTATAGTTGTTTCTTCCAGCTGTTATGGGGAAACAGAATAAACCTTGTCAAAAGGAGTGTGACTTATCTTCCTAGGCGGGAGGGTGGTCTAGGAATGATCAACCCTGTAGTCTTTTTCTCTCTGATGTTTGTAAAGTACAACCTTGGTAACATGTTGGCAGAGAGACCGCCTGGGTGGGTTGGTATTTTCCAGTCCTGGTTTAGGCCCTTTCTGCGAAACTGGGAAAATGGTGGGCCAGTGAAAAGCCTGAGGGTCAAGCATGATAAGCTCCCGACTTATGTTGCCCCGTGTTTGAAAATACTTCGGCAGTGGCAAGTAACGGCAGGGGAGATCAGATCTCTTCCAAGGAAACTTCTTGAGAAGCGGATCATGAGCTCTGTTTTTTGCGAACCACTGGCCTTAAGGGATTGCCCAAGCCTAGTTTTGGGGGAGGGTTTGCGTTTGATTAATTTGGAGAGAATCCCAATGAAGTTTAGGGATCAGGCTTGGCTCGCTTTCCATGGAAAACTATATGTGAAGGGCAACCTGAAGTTTCTCTCTGTGAGTGATCGTGGCTGCCCGAGAGTAGAGTGTGGAGGTGCGGTGGAGTCCATGGATCATTTTTTGCTTCAGTGCCCTTTTAATATAGAGGTGTACAAGAGGGTAGGGAGGGCTCTGAGTGTACCCTTCCTCCCCCATATGAGTTATGCAGAGTGGGTGTATGGGGCATTCCAGACTCGCCGGGATTATGATTTGGAAACACTTTTTTTAGTTAGTGTAGTAGTCCGTTATTTCACGTGGAGTGCATGGTGCCAGGTATCCTTACGGAGTAAAATCCTCCCTGTTGAGGTGGTGGTGCAGAACATTCTGGGTGAGGTTGGGAAGATTCGGGGTCTTGAGAAAGACAGGTGGCGGCAGGAGGCCTGGATAAAGGCGTGGAGGAATATCAGGACTCTGTAGCTGCTGCCTGTTGATCTCGGGGTGTGCGGCTTTTCTTTCTGTCCTTGCTTCACTCCCCTAGATTTTCAGATAAAATATATTTTTGATAAAAGGCTACATGCATGGTGACGGTGATGTTCCTTAGTCTGGCTCTCTCGTAGGGTTTATGCTGTGCGCAATTTGGTTTATTTATTATGTTCTTGTTTGGTTTTTGGTTTTGTATAGTTATATTTAATTATTTTGTAAATATGTTATTTATTAATTTATTTATTATGGTTTTATTGTATATAAGTTGTTGTTTGTAAGATTTTTCAATAAACAAAATTAACCCCTCATAATGGGAACAGCAGGTGTACAGACCGGGAACTCAGCACAGGGATGGGGGTAACCCCTCATAATGGGCACAACAGGTGTACAGACCTTCGGAACTCAGCACAGGGATGGTGGGAACCCCTGATAATGGGCACAGCAGGTGTACAGACTGGGAACTCAGCACAGGGATGGTGGGAATCCCTCGTAATGGGAACAGCGGATGTACAGACCTGGGAGCCCCTCATAATGGGTACAGATGGTGTACAGACCTGGGAACTTAGCACAGGGATGGTGGGAACCCCTCATAATGGGTACAGCAGGTGTACAGACCTGGGAACTCAGCACAGGGATGGTGGGAACTCCACATAATTGGCACAGTGGGTGTACAGACCCGGGAGCTCAGCAACGGGATGGTGGAAACTCCTCATAATGGGCACAGCAGGTGTACAGACCGGGAACTCAGCACAGGGATGGTGGGAAACTGCCATTCCACTCCCTGACAGCGAGGTGTGAGGTTGCTGATTCCTTAGCTCGTGTGCTTCCAGAAGCCAGGGGCTAGAGTTGTTTCTCTGCCCCAGGAGGGATGCTGGATCCTGGGGAGGACCCCGGCGGGGGCCCCCTGGATAGGCCTGAGACTAGGCCTCAGCCTATGGAAGACATGGAGCTCGGCCCAAGGAGGGGTGAATCCCTATCTACCTTTAGACGGAGGATTGTGGACAAGCTGACAAGGATTGAGAAAGAGGAGGAGAAATTGGCAGCTTTAAAAACTGAATTTAAAAAGAAAAAGTTGTATTGTTCCAAACTGTACAGTAAGAAGAGACCGGCTCTGAGGCCTGAATTAAAGGACTTGGAGCAAGCTTTGAGGAAGCAGAAAGAGTTGGTGAGCTCTCTGAAGGAAAGTAGCGGAGCTTTTAAGGAAAAATACAGGAATGAGGAACGTTTCAGCCGTATGAGGAGAGGAACCGTTTCCAGCATGGAGAGTGACCCAGCCAGTGAAGAGATGCAGGTACCGACAGAGTCAGCAGAGAGTGAGAAAGTGGGCCCGGAGGATGAGCCCAGCTCTTCAACACCTCAGACATCTGCTGAGCCCCCAATGGCGGAGGCCTCTGTCTCCCTCCCTCTGCAGCAGCAATGTGGAACATCTGAGCAGGAGGTTGAGGGGGGTACTGGCATGTTGGAGTTCATCGCTGAGCTGGAAACCCCTCTGGATGGAAGAAAGTTACTTTTTTCTGCGGATTCCTCAGATGAGGAGATGGATACCGTTCCTCGCCCTATGAAAGAGAGACCTGTGGAGAGAGGAACATTCACCATGAAGCCTGCAACAACCAGGAGGAAGTTTGATCCCACCATCAGCCATGACACTGCAGAGGTAACAACACAGCAAGCAGGTACAGTGTGTGTGCAAGGTGGTGATGTGAACTTTAATGACAATGTGCTTGCTGAGGGTTGTAGTGCTATGGGCTGTCAGCCCACACCCATAGACAATGTGCAGCATGCAGTGCAACCTGATGCACCTGCTAAAAAAACTTTAAATGCGATTGGTGGGAAAACTGAAAATAACTTTCAGCTTTTGGTTGAAGTGTCTGCAGAGAGGAGCACCACGGACATTGCAAAGGCTTTTCCTGACCCAGATAAAGCTGTTGTTCCTGAAAATGGTGCAGGAGATGCTGGGAGCAGTAGTGCTACAACTGTTGGGGATTCTGCAGTAAAAAAAACTGTGATTGAACCCAGGAAAGCAGCTGAGTGCTTTGAGAAGGGGGAGGGGGTGGGTCTTGTCTCTGCTGCTCCAAAGACTGCAAGGGATGTTTCAGGCTCCTTGTCAGCAGGTGTGGCTGTGTCTAAGGACAATGCTGTAATTACTGGTATGTCTGGGAGGAAAACCTATGCTGGTGCTGCTACAGGATCTGGTAGGGGGGAGCATGGAAATGGTTTATCTTCCTCACTATTTAAAAGGAGGAATGTGGTTCAGCTCAGATGGGAAGGCGAAGGTATTCCCCCATATAGGAGAGCTGTGGTTGATAAGATTCTGCAGATGGGGTTTAGACCCGAAGATATCTTCGCCCTGATCAGTCCGACCGGCTCCTATGAGTATGATTTGTCCTTTATCCGTCCGGAGTCTTTGGACATATTTTGGGAGAAATATGAGCATGTGTGTAGGAGCCTGCCGGACTGGAGAGGGCTCATCCCCAAAGTTGTGTCACGTCAGCCACTTATTAAAATGGTGACGATTCTTGTGCGCAATGAGTCCATACCACAAGGGGATTTATCTGTATGGCTGAGGAGATATGGAGACATCCTGAGCCCCTTACACAAAATTATGGATGACCGAGGAATATGGACGGGGGGATGGTCTGTGCAGCTAAAACTAAAAGTCATGGATAATGTCATCCAGCATCTGCCATCCTCAGCTTTCCTGGGAAGGGACAGGCTGACCATCTTTTATCCAGGCCAGCCAAAACTGTGTAATAAATGTGGGGATAAAGGGCACTTTGCATCCTCCTGTCCAGTGATGAAATGCTCTCTGTGTCAGGATTTAGGGCATTTGGCAAAGGATTGCAACATTATAAGGTGCAACTTGTGCAATTCGGTTGGGCATCCTTATAGCCAGTGTCCCGAGGCAATGCATAACCAGCCTGAGCTCATGAGAGAGTTCTTCCGCCTGGACATGGAGGATGCTCAGAGCTCAGCAGCTAGGGTGCCTGCGATTCCCTCTGAGTCTGTGCCAATGCCCAGTGTGCCTGTGTCTTCCCAGTCTGTGCGTTTGCCTAGTGTGCCTGTGTCTTCCCAGTCTGTGCGTTTGCCTAGTGTGCCTGTGTCTTCCCAGTCTGTGATTTCCCAGTCTGTGCCAATTCCCAGTGTGTCAGTGTCTTCCAAATCTGTGGTGCCCCAGTCTGTGCGTTTGCATGTATCAGTTACCGAGAATGTGTCCAATCCTTCTGTGTCTATGTCCTCCAAAATTGCAGAGGCCGCAAGAGGTGCTGATGCAGGGGCATCAAGTGCAGTGCCAGTCCCACCCCCTCGACATTTCAGGGCTTCTATTGGGGACCAGGGGATGCAGAGGAGTGGGGAAAATGGTGAAGAGGCTGGCCTGGTGGCAGATAAGGTAAGGGAGAGTGGGGGTGAAGGGGAGGCTAAGAGTGGGGAGACTGTAATTTGCAGTTTGTCCAAGGATGATGTGGAATGGTTGGAGGAGAAAAGGAAGAAGGGCAAAAGAAAAAAAAAAAGGTGTTCAGTTGCCCAAAGTCCTAAGGTTTTGCCCTTGAAAAATAAGTTTGGGGTCCTGTCAGATGATGACGATGAATGGGACTCGTTGAGTACGGCGTCTTCTATGGATGATGAGTCCCAGGGTGCATTGAAGCGCACTGGTTCTCCTGGGAGAGAGAGTAGTCAGGCTAAGAAACGGCTGCCTCAATTATCCTAATGGCAGTTCCCACTCCGTTAAAAGTGGCAACCATTAATGTTGCCAGCTTAAAATCAGTGAGTGCTCGTCATATGGCCTTATTTTTGCTCAGCGAGTTTGATGCTGACATTTTGTTTTTGCAAGAGACCCATCTGAGTAGTCTGGCTGATATACATCTGGCAAAGAAGGAGTGGAAGCGTGGTCCCTCCTTTTGGTCTCTTGCGGCCGAGCCTTACAGCGGGGTTGCGGTCCTTTTTTCTGGTATGGTAACATGCCGACGGGTAATTGAGGTAGAGATTGGGAGATGCATGATTTTGGATGTCTCTGTGAGGGGGCAGGACCTGCGCCTGATTAACATCTATGGTCCCCAGACAAAATGGGACAGGAAATGCCTCTTTACAAAGATTAAGCCTTTTCTTTTTACGGCTCAGCAGGTTATCTTTGGAGGTGACTTCAACACCATTACTAGGCCTAAAGACAGGAGAGGTTTCAGAGATAAGCTGGGCTATGACAGCCTTTTCCTGAATGCAATGGTTAGGGAAGCAGGTCTGGTAGATGTGCACATTAAGCGCTGCCCAGACAGCACGGGGTTCACTTTTCAGCGAGGTAATAGTCAGAGTAGGATAGATAGGTTTTTTTTAAAGGAGGACTCTGCTTTTTCGGCACCTGTTTGTCGGGCAGTGGAGTTTTCTGATCACTGTATTCTATATTTGACTCTGAATGCCTCAGGCGTGCCACCTAGGGGGAGGGGTATCTGGAGATTGAATTCGGCCCTCCTGGATGACGAGGAAGTAAGACAATCCTTTGAGGAATTTTTTCAGGCACAGGTAACTATCCTAGACTTTTGCAACAGTAAGTCAGAATGGTGGGAGCTTATAAAACAGCGGACTGTTAGGCTTTTCAAGGCCATAGGGAGAAAGAGACAGCAAGATAAGTATATCACCTACCAGCGTTTGCGGAGGAAACTTGACCGCCTTGTATCGAATGGAGGAGATTCTGGGGCGATCTCTGAGGTGAAGCTCCTCCTGAGGACCCATCAATATGACCGGCACGCCTCTTTGGTTCAGGAAAGGGACTATGGGAAATACCATTCGCCTGACCCTTACCAGAATTGTAAACAGAGCGTAGCAGTTAAGACGGTCAATGGCCTGAAGGACAGTACGGGCTCTCTGACGAAGTCTAGGTCAGGGATCCTGGAGGTCATCAGGTCATACTATGCTGATCTCCTGGGAGGAAAGAACCTTGATCGGACAGGGATGTTGAGTTTTTTGGACTCTACGCCAGGTCTGGAAAATATTGTTCCTTTGATGAATATGACAGATGAAATCACTGCAGATGAGGTGATCCAGGCTATTGATAAACTAGCCATCAGGAAAACGCCAGGGCCAGATGGTTTGACAGCCGAATTTTATAAATGTTTTAAGAAGATCCTGGCTTCACACCTTGCGGAGGTTTTTAATGGCTGTTTGCATGAGGGTTCTCTCCCTCCTTCCATGAGGCAATCTGCAGTGGTTCTTCTGTCAAAGGGCAAAGATCCTTCGATGATTGAGAATTGGCGCCCCATTAGCCTTCTTAATGTCGATAGAAAGATACTGGCAAAGATTTTTTTCTGGCGATTATCATCAGTGGCAGGCGATTTGTTATCCCATCACCAGCACTGCGCAATCCAGGGTAGAAGCACTTTCTCAGCTGTGTTAGCTGTCCGGGAGGCCTTGGAGCGTTGTAGGGCTGCTGGTTGGGGTAAATATCTGCTGACATTGGATCAGGCTAAGGCCTTTGATAGGGTTAATCATGAGTACCTATGGCTCCTTCTTGGCAAGTATGGCCTGGAGGGGGGTTTCATTGATTGGCTCAAGATTTTGTACAAAGGGGCTGAAAGCTTTCCTCTGGTTAATGGTTGGGTTGGGCAGCCCTTTGTGGTTGGCTCAGGTGTGCGTCAGGGGTGTCCTTTGAGTCCTCTGCTATATGCGTTTGCAATCGACCCCTTCATTAGAAGGCTAGAGAGTGGACCATTGTGTGGGGTACCTTTGGGCATCGCTGGTGAGCCTCCTTTGAAGGTTGTGGCTTATGCTGATGACGTTTCTGTTTTTGTCTCTGGGACTGGGGAAGCGCAGGAGGTGGTCTCAGTGACAAGGCAGTATGCGGAAGCATCAGGTTCAAAGGTCAACCAGGACAAGTGTGAAGCTTTCTGGATGGGCGTGGAAGGTGAGAGCTTTGTTCTCCCGGATGACTTCCCGGAGCCCCAACAAAAAATTAGAGTTCTAGGCATTGAATTTGGCCCAGGTGACTATGGTCATGCAAATTGGGTGAGCAGGCTGGAGAATGCCAATGCCAAGGTGGCGAGCTGGAAAAGTTGGCGGTTTTCCTTAAGGGAAAAGGTTGATCTGATCAAAGGTTACCTGATTCCAATTTTTCTGTATGTCAGTTTTGTCTGCATTTTGCCAGTGTCTCTCTATACCAGGATCTATAGTTGTTTCTTCCAGCTGTTATGGGGAAACAGAATAAACCTTGTCAAAAGGAGTGTGACTTATCTTCCTAGGCGGGAGGGTGGTCTAGGAATGATCAACCCTGTAGTCTTTTTCTCTCTGATGTTTGTAAAGTACAACCTTGGTAACATGTTGGCAGAGAGACCGCCTGGGTGGGTTGGTATTTTCCAGTCCTGGTTTAGGCCCTTTCTGCGAAACTGGGAAAATGGTGGGCCAGTGAAAAGCCTGAGGGTCAAGCATGATAAGCTCCCGACTTATGTTGCCCCGTGTTTGAAAATACTTCGGCAGTGGCAAGTAACGGCAGGGGAGATCAGATCTCTTCCAAGGAAACTTCTTGAGAAGCGGATCATGAGCTCTGTTTTTTGCGAACCACTGGCCTTAAGGGATTGCCCAAGCCTAGTTTTGGGGGAGGGTTTGCGTTTGATTAATTTGGAGAGAATCCCAATGAAGTTTAGGGATCAGGCTTGGCTCGCTTTCCATGGAAAACTATATGTGAAGGGCAACCTGAAGTTTCTCTCTGTGAGTGATCGTGGCTGCCCGAGAGTAGAGTGTGGAGGTGCGGTGGAGTCCATGGATCATTTTTTGCTTCAGTGCCCTTTTAATATAGAGGTGTACAAGAGGGTAGGGAGGGCTCTGAGCGTACCCTTCCTCCCCCATATGAGTTATGCAGAGTGGGTGTATGGGGCATTCCAGACTCGCCGGGATTATGATTTGGAAACACTTTTTTTAGTTAGTGTAGTAGTCCGTTATTTCACGTGGAGTGCACGGTGCCAGGTATCCTTACGGAGTAAAATCCTCCCTGTTGAGGTGGTGGTGCAGAACATTCTGGGTGAGATTGGGAAGATTCGGGGTCTTGAGAAAGACAGGTGGCGGCAGGAGGCCTGGATAAAGGTGTGGAGGAATATCAGGACTCTGTAGCTGCTGCCTGTTGATCTCGGGGTGTGCGGCTTTTCTTTCTGTCCTTGCTTCACTCCCCTAGATTTTCAGATAAAATATATTTTTGATAAAAGGCTACATGCATGGTGACGGTGATGTTCCTTAGTCTGGCTCTCTCGTAGGGTTTATGCTGTGCGCAATTTGGTTTATTTATTATGTTCTTGTTTGGTTTTTGGTTTTGTATAGTTATATTTAATTATTTTGTAAATATGTTATTTATTAATTTATTTATTATGGTTTTATTGTATATAAGTTGTTGTTTGTAAGATTTTTCAATAAACAAAATTAACCCCTCATAATGGGCACAGCATGTGTACAGACCCGGGAACTCAGCACAGGGATGGTGGGAACCCCTCATAATGGGCACAGCAGGTGTACAGACCCGGGAACTCAGCACAGGGATGGTGGGAACTCCTCATAATGGGCACAGCTGGTGTACAGACCCGGGAACTCAGCACAGGGATGGTGGGAACTCCTCATAATGGGCACAGCTGGTGTATAGACCCAGGAACTCAGCACAGGGATGGTGGGAACCCCTCATAATGGGCACAGCAGGTATACAGACATGGGAGCTCAGCAAAGGGATGGTGGGAACCCCTCATAATGGGCACAGCAGGTGTACAGACCCGGGAACTCAGCACAGGGATGGTGGGAACCCCTCATAATGGGCACCACAGGTGTACAGACCCATGAACTCAGCACAGGGATGGTGGGAACCCCTCATAATGGGCACAAGAAATACCATGCGGAGATCTTATCTTGTCCTTGAGAGACAGAAGAGAAGATTTTGTGCATTGACGACATAGTAAAATTTCTCTTCTTGGTGAACAGACTCATTAAAGTCAGTTCATCCACATAAGTAAATCATTTTATCCACCAATCATCTAAGAGTTATAATGCTTTCCCTATAAGAAACAATCTGAGAACAGAGTATTATAAAAAAAAGTGCGGAGCGTTCTTGTTTATTAGAAAATCATAATTTGTGATTAACAAACAATAAAAACTAACATGGAATATACATCAAACCCTATAGAACTGAAAAAAATAATATAATATTGGATGGACCGATGAAAAGTCGGCTTCTTCAGTAAAACATAAAACAACCAATAATGTGCACAAGTTGATATCAACCAATAAGAAGTGTTGTCCATGTATGGTCATATCTGGCCATGTATTAGCACAGTTTAGTTGTATGGTGCGGGACCGAGTCAGCACCGCATGTTTGGAGGACCATATTACTAAAATTCAATGCCAGAAGGCCTAGACCTACCAAAGTCTACCCGAAAATCTTCAGAATAGTATTGCCCCGCCCCCAACACACCAGTCTAAACATGAGAGGTTGTCAGCTTCTGTAAATTCTCTGGTGTGCAATTAACATAAGTCTGGAACTAAAACATTTCCCACACTCTGAACATAGTTACATAGTAGTTGAGGTTGAATAAAGACCATAGTCCAATAGTAGTTGTCCACTCTGTTATTTTGTTCAGGTCATTCTGTAGGATTTCTGCCTCACGATGTGAAGTTATTGTCCTGCCCAATTTTGTGTCATCTGCAAAAACTGAGATTGAGCTACTGATCCCGTCCTCAATGCTATTTATGCATAAATTGAACAAAATTGGTCCCAACACAGCCTTGGGGGACCCCACTTACCACCCCAGACCAGTCCGAGCATGCGTTGTTTATTACCACCCTTTGGACATGCCCCTTTAACCAGTTTTCTATCCAAGAGCAAACCTTGTGGTCTAAGCCTGCAGACCTTATTTTGTAAATTAATCGCTTGTGGGGGACTTTATCAAACGCCTTAGCAAAATCCAGATACACCACATCCACTGGTCTCCACCTATCTAGCTCACCTCCTCGTAGAATGTTAACATATTGGTCTGACAAGAACCCCCTTTTGTAAACCCGTCCTGATTACTGCTGATGATACTGTTGACTTTAGCAAATTCTTGGATATAGTCCCTTATCATCCCTTCCAGTAATTTACATACTATTGATGTCAGGCTGACCAGCCTATAATTTCCTGGGATATGCCTCTGCCTTTTTATCATGTTAGCTTTCCTCCAATTCCCCGGTACATTTCCTGTCATAATACTGTCAGCAAAGATCAGGAACAGTGGTCTAGATATAACCTTACTGAGTTCCTTGAGTACTCTCGGATGTACGCCATCCGGGCCTGGTGATTTATTTGTGTTAAGTTTATCCAGCCTTTCCCTAATTTCACCCTCTGTTAGCCATAGTGGCAAGTCCTGTGTATTACTACTAACCATACAGTCATGGTCAGTGTACCCCTCCTTTTCCTGTGTAAAGACTGAGGAGAAGAAAGCATTAAGCACAGTTGCCTTCTCAGTGTCCTCTGTAACCATTCTACCATCCTCCTTTATTATGTGTGCAATATGCTCTGCCCTCGCTTTTTTGCTGTTGATATATTTCAAGAATTTCTTAGGGATCCTTTTACTTTCCTCTGCTATTTGTCTCTCGAAGTCGATTTTGGCCTTCCTGATTTCGTATTTACATTTCTTATTCAATTCCTTGTATTGGTGGAAAGCCGATAACGTCCCCTCCGATTTAAATCTCTTAAAGGCCATTTTTTTTTTTCCTTAATACGTTTTTTTACATTACAGTTTAGCCAGCCAGGTTTGGCTTTGGCTCTTCTAAATTTATTTCCCATAGGAATGCACTGCAAGATACTTTTGTTTAATATGTTCGTAAAGCATGGATTCCCAAACTATGGCCCTCCAGCTGTTGCAGAACTACACATCTCATGAGGCATTGTAAAACTCTGACATTCACAGACTTGACTAGGCATGATGGGAATTGTAGTTCCTGAACAACTGGAGGGCCATAGTTTGGGAATCCCTGTCCTAAAGCATTCCCATTTTTCCTCCGTGGTCAGTGTTCCTAGGGTTTGGTCCCAGTTTATTTTCTCTATCATTGAGCACAATTTGGAAAAGTTTGCCCTTCTGAAGGTTAGGGTTCTTATGTTGCCCTCTTGCCTTGCTATCTTGTTATTTACGTTAAAGGTGGTCATCCTGTGATCACTAGAACTCCTACATCTGAGATTAGATCTGGGTCATTAGTAATTAATAGATCCGGCACTTCATTCTTTCTAGTAGGAGAATCCACCAACTGAGACATGTAGTTGTCCTGTAAGGTTTCCATGAAGAGACGGGCCTTCTGTGAGTGTGTAGTCCCCTCTTCCCAGTCAATGTCGGGATAATTGAAGTCCCTCAATATGATGACTGGCCCCGGCTTTGCCGCGTTACCCAACAGTGATAGAAATTCCACCTCTACCTCCTCCCTTTGTTTGGGCGGCCTATAACAAACCTCCACTATTACTTTCCCGTTTACTTCTTCCCTCTGGAGTTCTACCCACACGGATTCTAACTCCATACTCATCCCTTCCATAATGTCACTCCTCTCTATCACCCTTACATTATTCTTGACATCGAGACATACCCCTCCTCCTCTTTTTCCTTCCCTGTCCTTCCAATACACAGAGTACCATGCATATTGGCCAGTCAGTCGTGTGAGGGGTCGAACCAAGTTTCTGCTATTCCCACAAGGTCTATGTCCTCCTCATGTACTAACAGTTCCAACTCATCCATTTTATTAGCTAGGCTCCTGGCATTTGCATATACCCCGCTTAGATTTGTAGAAGTGGATAGAGAATTGTACTTAAGTTTATAACTGTTTGGTCTGAGGTTTGTCTGCACAAACCCCCCCCCCCCCCCCCAATGGTTGTCTCTACGGTTCTACTGTCACTGTTGACCCCAATAATACCTTCTGTCCTTTGCTCCTGTCATGGACATGCAATAGTGTCTGGCAGCTTACCTTCTCCTTCATGTCTGCCTAAGAGGCCAGGCTCTCCTTCTGGCTGCTTTTTATCATCTCTCCTCCCTGTTTGGCTCCACCCCAGGCCATTCCAGGAAGTCTATATTAACCAGTGCACTGCAGGTCTGCTTTGCTGTACAACAGTGTGCACTGCAGGTCTGCTTTGCTGTTCAACAGTGTTTGTTAGTTTGTGTTCCTGTCTGCCGTGTGCTACATCTACCTTTCTGTGTACCCACTTTGGCTCGTCTCTGACCACTCCTGTTTGCCTGTGACCCTGACCTTTGGCCTGTCCCTTGGTTACCCTCGTTTGCCTGTTGTCCCGACCTTGGCTTACCCTTCACTATCCCTTGTGTCCTGAGTGGCTGCTTCCCCTCTCTCCCTACGGAGCATGACCCAGGGGACCCCAGGGGCCGCGACCTGGGCCCAGCTGCAGCCAAGTCCATCCTCACCACTAGAGGCTCTGGTGAACACCTGCTGGGTCTTAGACTCTGCGCCCTGGGGAATTTTGGGCTCACGTTTTGGTCCATCCGCAGCAGTCAGCTACTGGGTTCACTAACTTGCGGTGCACCCCTGCCTCCAACAGGGTGCAGTTGTCACCTGGCCACAGGTGACCTGACAGCTCCCTACTTACTGACTCTACCTCTGAGCCCTCCCCCCCAACACCTATTTTAAAAGCCCCTCCAACTTTGTGGCCATCTTTCTCCCCAATAGAGCTGTACCGTCCCCATTGAATGAATTGAAACATGAATAAGGATGGTGTCTATGTCTCCATTCTAAATGTAACACTTTCCACACTCTTAACTTGTGTAAGCACGCTCATCTGTGTGAGTTCTCTGGTGCGTAATAAGTTGTCCTTTCCGCATGAAACACTTCCCGCACTCTGAACACGAATAAGGGCGCACACCCGTGTGACTTCTTTGATGTTTACGAAGGTCTCCTTGGTGACTGAAACATTTCCCGCACTCTGAACATGAGTAAGGACGCTCACCCGTGTGAATTCTTTCGTGTAAAACAAGGTGCGCTTTCGTAATGAAACGTTTCCCGCACTCTGAACATGAATAGGGGCGCTCACCTGTGTGTATTCTGTGGTGTGAAACAAGGCTTTCTTTCATCGTGAAACATTTCCCGCACTCTGAACATGAAAAGGGACGCTCACCAGTGTGGGTTCTCTGGTGTATAAGAAGGCTTCCTTTATCGCCAAAACATTTCCCGCACTCTGAACACAGAAAGGGACGTTCACCTGTGTGACTTCTCTGATGTTTACTAAGGTCTCCTTTGTGAACGAAACATTTCCCACACTCCGAACATGAGTAAGGACGCTCACCTGTGTGACTCCTCTGGTGTATAACAAGTTGTCCATTTGTAACAAAACTTTTCCCGCACTCGGAACATGAATAAGGACGTTCTCCTGTGTGAATTCTCTGATGTGTAATGAGGTGACTTTTTATGACAAAACATTTCCCGCACTCTGAACAGGAATAGGGACGCTCACCTGTGTGATACCTCTGGTGTGTATCAACTTGTCCTTTCGTACTGAAAGATTTCCCGCACTCCGAACATGAATAGGGACGCTCACCTGTGTGGATTCTTTCATGTATAAGAAGCAATGAGTTTTTTTTAAAAGATTTCCCACACACTGAACATGACAACGAACGCTTTTCTTTATGGCTTATAGAAGATTCATTGGAAATAGATGGATCTATTAAAGTATCTGTACTGTGAGGTCCTAGAGTCCAAATGTGTGGTCTGTCAGAAGGTTCCTCAGAGGTATTCCGGACATAGTGTCCACCTATTGAAAAGCAATTTAACAAAAAAATGTTATAAGTATTTTCCAAACTTTGCATTTAGAAGTGATATGCACTAAGTAACTTTGTTTGTGCATTGATGGCATTGTTACTGTGGGAATGGAGATGGACCTTTCATATGGTGTACAGTATCTCCTCCTCATATGTTGGGGACATGACGTTATATTGAGGAATGGAGATGGACCTTTCATATGGTGTACAGTATCTCCTCCTCATTTGTTGGGGAACATGACGTTATATTGAGGAATGGAGATGGACCTTTCATATGGTGTACAGTATCTCCTCCTCATTTGTTGGGGAACATGACGTTATATTGAGGAATGGAGATGGACCTTTCATATGGTGTACAGTATCTCCTCCTCATTTGTTGGGGAACATGACGTTATATTGAGGAATGGAGATGAACCTTTCATACCGTGTACAGTATCTCCTCCTCATTTGTTGGGAACATGACGTTATATTGAGGAATGGAGATGGACCTTTCATATGGTGTACAGTATCTCCTCCTCATTTGTTGGGAACATGACGTTATATTGAGTAATGGAGATGGATCTCTCATATAGTGTACAATATCTCCTCCTCATTTGTTGGCAGAGTTGTATAAAGTACTCGAAACCCATACTTGAGTAGAAGTGGAAGTGCTCGATCAAAAAGTGACTTGAGTAGAAGTGGAAGTGCTCAATCAAAAAGTGACTTGAGTAGAAGTACTAAAGTATTCAACATTTAAGTATTGCAAGTAGTTTTTTTTTTTAAATTTTGCTACTCAAGTACTGAAAGTAAAAGTACCAGTACTGTGTTATGTAGTTATTAAAGAAAGAAGTCAAAAGAAGTCAAAAGTACACATGACATTATACATATTTTTTTGAGCTTCATGAAACCTGCCATCTACTGTGCTGGCAGTGGTAATTTTTATAATAGTAACGAGTAACTATGCAGCACAAAAAAAAAATATCGGAGTAGAAGTATTGAAATCATCGAAAAAATGTAGTGAAGTAAAAGTGGAAGTAGGAGAAAAAAATTCTACTCTAGGAAAGTACAGATACCGCCTTTCGGTACTTAAGTACAGTAGTGAAGTAGTTCTACTTAGTTACTATACATCTCCTCATTTGTTGGGAACATGACGTTATATTAAGGAATGGAGATGGACCTTTCATATGGTGTACAGTATCTCCTCCTCATTTGTTGGGAACATGACGTTATATTGAGGAAAGTAGATGGACCTTTCATATGGTGTACAGTATCTCCTCCTCATTTGTGGGGAACATGACGTTATATTGAGGAAGGGAGATGGACCTTTCATATGGTGTACAGTATCTCCTCCTCATTTGTTGGGAACATGACGTTATATTGAGGAATGGAGATGGACCTTTCATATGGTGTACAGTATCTCCTCCTCATTTGTTGGGAACATGACGTTATATTGAGGAATGGAGATGGACCTTTCATATGGTGTACAGTATCTCCTCCTCATTTGTTGGGAACATGACGTTATATTGAGGAAAGTAGATGGACCTTTCATATGGTGTACAGTATCTCCTCCTCATTTGTGGGGAACATGACGTTATATTGAGGAAGGGAGATGGACCTTTCATATGGTGTACAGTATCTCCTCCTCATTTGTTGGGAACATGACGTTATATTGAGGAATGGAGATGGACCTTTCATATGGTGTACAGTATCTCCACCTCATTTGTCCAACCTAGTAGGCCAGAGGGTCCTTCTGGTAATAAAAATAGCTGAGGGATACCAAATACCACAAGAGGAGTAACCATATCTGGGGGTATAGAATTCTCCCGATGACGGGAGTATAAGTCTGTGTGGGGTACAACATCCGAAGTCAAGTCCCCACTCCAGCAACGGCCAGGGAAATCAGCTGGTACAGAAAGGTGGTAGAGCTGTGAGGAGCAAGACAACAGAAGCGTGTCTCGTGCTCATAATAAGGTTAAATGGGGGTTTGCTTACAATTTTTATGTTTCCCAGTGTCCCAAACTGCTGTTTCTGATCCGTGTTCCTCAATGGAAGAGAAAAGCCTAAGTCTTCTCAAATTATGCAACACTGATAATACATACTTTACAGTCATAGAATTAAAATGAAATTCTTTCGGCATTTAGTGTTTACTACTTACTGAGATCTATATAGAGAGAAGATTCCTCCGGTTTACTTTTTATAATCATCTCCCCCTCCTCCATAGATTGCTGATCTCCACTCACCAACATCTCTTTTTCTTCTTCCTTAACCTCAACTTTGATGTCTTTCGAATCTTCACCCTAAACCCCAAAGATGATAGAACATGTTTGTAAAAAGGAACAAGAACTTACATAGAAGAACATCCTCTTATAGCTCAGAATACATTTTTAGTTCTACATGCTCAGTCCCACCTACCTGATGATGGTGAGGGATGGTGTGATCTTCCTGTGTGGAATCCCGGGAATACAGAGAACGGGGACATCTCTCTGATGGGTTCCTATTACTGGATCCATCTGTAGGAAACACACACACTGACTGAATACATTGTTTCTATGTGTTTATCAGATGATGGGGGATCTAGGTGGACCCTCCGTACTGCTCTCTCCTTTACAATAAAGTCTCCTCTTACCCGGTGATGTGAGGGGCGGCTGATTCTCCATCATGACGTCCTTGTAGAGATCCTTGTGTCCTTCTAAATACTCCCACTCCTCCATGGAGAAATAGACAGTGACATCCTGACACCTTATAGGAACCTGACACACACAATGATACAGTCACCATCCAGACACATCCCTTGTCTGTTACTGGTTATTGTCACTTCCAGTCCAGGAGATGAGTGTCAAACGTAACAGAATGTTGGGGAGAAATAAGTTTGACTGTCGCACAGAAAATTATTATATTGTGAGCCCTGTCCTATTAGTATTACTGGACTGACTCTGGATGGACAGTTGGATAAATGGTTCTATATTTAGGATGTATCCGGTCTATAAACCAGAGGCTCTGGATGGACAGTTGTATAAATGGTTCTATATTTCGGATGTATCTGGTCTATAAACCAGAGGCTCTGGATGGACAGTTGGATAAATGGTTCTATATTTAGGATGTATCCGGTCTATAAACCAGAGGCTCTGGATGGACAGTTGGATAAATGGTTCTATATTTAGGATGTATCCGGTCTATAAACCAGAGGCTCTGGATGGACAGTTGGATAAATGGTTCTATATTTAGGATGTATCTGGTCTATAAACCAGAGGCTCTGGATGGACAGTTGGATAAATGGTTCTATATTTAGGATGTATCCGGTCTATAAACCAGAGGCTCTGGATGGACAGTTGGATAAATGGCTCTATATTTAGGATGTATCCAGTCTATAAACCAGAGGCTCTGGGTGGACAGTTGGATAAATGGTTCTATATTTAGGATGTATCTGGTCTATAAACCAAAGGCTCTGGGTGGACAGTTGGATAAATGGTTCTATATTTAGGATGTATCCGGTCTATAAACCAGAGGCTCTGGGTGGACAGTTGGATAAATGGTTCTATATTTAGGATGTATCCGGTCTATAAACCAGAGGCTCTGGATGGACAGTTGGATAAATGGTTCTATATTTAGGATGTATCCAGTCTATAAACCAGAGGCTCTGGGTGGACAGTTGGATAAATAGAAGACAATGGATACGACGGGAGATTACTGGGTGTAAATATAAAATATCTTATTACCGCCTGTACTGTCAATTGCCGGAATATCTCCCTCTACATCCTCCAATCTCACCTTCGGGATTTCCAATTTATAGATGACATCACTTCCTGTCTTTGCGTTCCACTGACGACAAGTGAGATCACCACCTTGTGGAGGAAATGCAAACTGCAGGGCATGTTTTTAAATACTTTGGACAGCTGCTTCTTTGAGCATTCTTCAGTTTTGTTGCATATATTAGAGACGTGAATCATATTTGGAGTGTATATTACAATTTATAAGTACATAAAACAAATTGAAATTGAGTTACAGCATTGTTTGGCAAAACATTAACGTGGGATTCTAGGGGAAAGAAAATGAAGGAATAGTTGTTGGTGGTGGTTATTTTAGGTCTTTTGCATTGGTTTGTTGAAAAAATAATATTTTTGGGGTTCCAAATATTCGCATTTATTAGTGCTAAAGGTATATAAGTTGCACTACGGCACAAAAAAAAAAGAAGAAAAGAAAATCAGATTTCATAGCTCAGTAAGAGCTGCTAAAAAGCAGCTTCAGCTGCGATTATCATCGACAGTGTCTTTGACCAGGACTCCCGTTACCCAGACCTCACAACCATCACAGAAGGCGTACTGTAAGAAAGGGCTTAAACCAAAAAATACTCAAAGCAGAATATTGTAAATCGTTCTTGTTTATTTTAGAAAATCAGAATTAGTGATTAACAAACAATAAAAATGAAGCTATGAAATAAATAAAATCTTGACTGAAGAAAAGAAACGAATGTATGAATTTTTGGTTGGACCAAAAAAAAAGCCGGCTTCTTCAGAAAAACATAAAAATCACCAATAACGTACACAAGCCAATATAAACGGATAAAAAGTGTTGTCCATGTATTCTCATATCTTTCCACGTTTTGGCACAGTATGGCCAAAATCCCCAGGAAGACGTCATCTATGATGAAACGCGTCGGGATGGCGTGCTGACGTCACCACGAGGTACCAGGAAGTCGGGCGGCAGCGTTCTTTGGAACGAGCTGTGAACTAGCGCTATTGATGTCTACATAAATGTGAGTTTTTTACTACTAGCGCGGCTTTCTTTTTACATACACAGTATAGTTGTATGGTGCCGTCTGTGTGAGTGCGGGACCGAGTCAGCACGGTATGTTTGGAGGACCACATTACTATAAATCAATTCCAGGTGGCCTAAACCAAAGTGTACCTGAAAAACTACAGAATATTTTGCCCAACACACCAGTCTGAACATTAAAAAACAAAAGGTAATTAGCTTGTGTGAATTCTCCGGTGTACAGAAATTTTTTGGTCAGGACTACCTACTACAACCCTTAAAGAACAAGCCAACTTTATAATCCCCCCTCCACCAAATGATTTGGACCAGTGAGCAAAGCAAGGTCCATAAAGACATGGGTGAGCGAGTTTGGGGTGGAGGAACTGGCTCGCAGTCTCTGCTCTAATTCATTCCAAAGGTGTTCTATCAAGTTGAGGTCAGGACTCTGTGCAGGCCAGTCAAGTTCCTCCAACCCAAACTCACTCATCCATGTCTTTATGGACCTTGCTTTGTGCACTGGTGTGCAGTCATGTTGGAACAGGAAGGGGGTCGTCCCCAAACTCTTCCCACAAAGTGGGGAGCATGAAATTGTCCAAAATGTCTTGGTATGCTGACGCCTTAAGAGTTCCCTTCACTGGAACTAAGGGGGCAAGCCCAACCCCTGAAAGACAACCCCACACCATAATTTCCCCCTCCACCAAATGATTTGGACCAGTGCACAAAGCAAGTTCCATAAGGACATAGATGAACGAGTTTGGGGTGGAGGAACTTGACTGGCTTACACAGAGTCCTGACCTCAACCTGATAGTCATGTTGGAACAGGAAGGGGCCATCCCCAAACTGTTCCTACAAAGTTGGGAGCATGAAATTGTCCAAAATGTCTTGGTATGCTGACGCCTTAAGTGTTCCCTTCACTGGAACCAAGGGGCCAAGCCCAACCCCTGAAAAACATCCTCACACCATAATCCCCCCTCCACCAAATGATTTGGACCAGTGCACAAAGCAAGGTCCATAAACACATGGATGAGCGAGTTCGGGGTGGAGGAACTGGCTCCCAGTCTCCACTCCAATTCATCCCAAAGGTGTTCTATCGGGTTGAGGTCAGTCAAGTTCCTCTACCCCAAACTCGCTCATCCATGTCTTTATGGTCCTTGCTTTGTGCACTGGTCCAAATCATTTGTTGGAGGGGGGATTATGGTGTGGGGTTGTTTTTCAGGGGTTGGGCTTGGCCCCTAAGTTTCAGTGAAGGGAACTCTAAAGGCGTCAGCATACCAAGACATTTTGGACAATTTCATGCTCCCAAATTTGTGAGAACAGTTTGGGGGATGACCCCTTCCTGTTCCAACATAACTGCGCGCCAGTGCACAAAGCAAGGTCCATAAAGACATGGCTGAGTGAGTTTGGGGTGGAGGAACTTGACTGGCCTGCACAGAGTCCTGACCTCAACCTGATAGTCATGTTGGAACAGGAAGGGGCCACCCCCAAACTGTTCCCACAAAGTTGGGAGCATGAAATTGGCCAAAATCTCTTGCTGACGCTTTACTGGAACTAAGAGGCCAAGACCAACCCCTGAAAAACAACCCCACACCATAATCCCCCCTCCACCAAATGATTTGGACCAGTGCACAAAGCAAGGTCCATAAAGACATGGATGAGTGAGTTTGAGGTGGAGGAACTTGACTGACCTGAACAGAGTACTGACCTCAACCCGATAGAACACCTTTGCAAGGAATTCGAGCGGAGACTGCAAGCCAGGCCTTCTAGTCCCACAACAGTGCCTGACCTCATAAATGTGCTTCTGGAAGAATGGTCAAACATTCCCATAGACACACTCCTAAACCTTGTGGACGGCCTTCCCAGAAGAGTTGAAGCTGTTATAGCTGCAAAGGGTGGGCTAACTCAATATTGAACCCTACGGACTAAGACTTGGATGCCATTAAAGTTCATTAGCGTGTAATATAGTGTATTTCCCACACTCTGAACATGAATCGGGACGCTCTCCCATTTGATTTTTCACATATCTAAGAAGCTCTCTATCTTCTGTGAAAGATTTCCCACACTCTGAGCTCGTATAGGGCCACCTACTTGTGTGACTCCTCTGGCGTGTAAGAAGGTGTTTTTTCTGAGTGAAACATTTCCCACACTGAACATGAAAAGGGAGGCTCCCCTATGTGAGTTCTCTGGCATCTAAGAAGGTCCCCTTTTCGAGTGAAACATTTCCTGCACATAGATGTTCACCCATTTGATTTTTCACATATCTAAGAAGTTCTGCAAAATATTTCCCACACTCTGAGTTTGGATAGGGCCACTTACTTGTGTGACTTCTCAGCTGTGTAAGAAGGTGTTGTTTCAGCCTGAAACATTTCCCGCACTGAACGCGACAAGGGACGCTCCCCTATGTGAATCTTTTGGTGTCTTATAAGGCTTCCTTTCTCAGTGAAACATTTCCCGCACTCTGAACATGAAAAGGGACGTTCACCTTTGTGGATTCTCTGAAGTTTAAGAAGATTTCCTTTGTCACTGAAATATTCCCCACACCCTGATCATGAAAAAGAACACTCACCTGTGTGAACTCTTTGGTGCATAAGCAGTACATTTTTCCCAGTAAAGCATTTCCCGCACACCGAACATAAAAAGGAATGTTCATCCTCGTGAATTCTCTGATGTTGAAAAAGGTGTCCTTTGTCAACAAAAGTTTTCCCACACTCTGAGCATGGATAAGGACGCAAACCCGTGTGACTTCTCTGGTGTGTAAGAAGGTGTTGTTTCTGGATAAAACATTTCCCGCACTCCGAACATGAAAAGGGACGCTCACCTGTGTGAATTCTCTGATGTTTATGAAGGTTTCCTTTCTCAGTGAAACATTTCCCACACTCTGAACACGAATAGGGACGCTGACCCGCGTGACTTTTCTTGTGTCTAAGAACTGCTCTCTTTTTAGTGAAAGATTTCCCGCACACGGAACATGAAAATGAACCCTCTCCTTCAATGCTTGACTGTGATTTCTTGGGAATAAATGAATCTTTTAAAGGATCCATATTGTGAGATCTTAGAGTTCTGGAATGTGATTTATCAAATGATTCCTCAGGATTAGAGGGATCCATTGATCTCTCCAACTGACGAATAATCGGATTTACTCCTGGAGAATATTCTACAATTTTATTATCTTCTGCTTTATAATCTGGAGATAAAATAAGACGTTCCTCAGAGGTATTCCGGACATTGTGTCCACCTGTTGAAAGGCAATTTTAAAAGAAATATTAGAAGTATTTTCCAAACCATTATATATGTTGCTCTAGCTCCAAATATTCATAAGAGATGGACCTTTCATATGGTGTACAGTATCTCCACCTCATTTGTTGGGAACATGACGTTATATTGAGGAATGGGGATGGACCTTTCATATGGTGGACAGTATCTCCTCCTCATTTGTTGGGAACATGACGTTATATTGAGGAACGGAGATGGACCTTTCATATGGTGTACAGTATCTCCACCTCATTTGTTGGGAACATGACGTTATATTGAGGAATGGGGATGGACCTTTCATATGGTGTACAGTATCTCCTCCTCATTTGTTGGGAACATGACGTGATATTGAGGAATGGAGATGGACCTTTCATATGGAGTACAGTATCTCCTCATTTGTTGGGAACATGACGTTATATTGAGGAATGGGGATGGACCTTTCATATGGTGTACAGTATCTCCTCCTCATTTGTTGGGAACATGACGGTATATTGAGGAATGGAGATGGACCTTTGTTTTGCTTGTGCACGCAATTGTTATGGACAAGCCCCCAAACTGTTTTGCTTGCGTCTATCTAGCAAGGGTTAGTATGCGATATAAACAAGGAAGCTCAGACCTCTGCAGGGTATAAATAATGTACTTTTACTAAACAAAAGCATGCTGTACATACAAACTATTGCAATATTAGGAACATATCACAAGACTGACAGATATAACAATGCCTAACACATGAACAGCCTATGGTCTGTAAACAGCAGAAATACGCTTCTTAACCACTTTGCTGCTGCTCACTAGAGCTCTACTGCGGCAAAGTGGCTCAATAACGTCTGGCAATGTAGACATCCCCCTCTCTCGGCAGCACGCGCGCGCCGCCGGAGGCTCGCTCCCGCTGCATTCAGTCACAGCGGGAGTCGGGCCGGGGGAGGAGCGGCGGCGATCGCCGCTGCTCTTCCCCGATCGTCGGGGATCTAGTGTGGAGATCCGCCCGCTTGTGTAAACACAAGCGGGCGGATCTCCTAAGTGACAGGCAGGGTCAGATTGCAGGATTCAGCATAGCTGAACCTGCGATCTGTCCCTGTGTCACTCAGTCCCCTCCCCCCACACACGTCAGTAAGCACCAGGCATACATTAACCCCTCCCTCTCCAATAAAAATTAACCCCTTCCCTGCCAGTGACAGTAACAGTGCATATGTATAGCACTGATTAATGTAGTAATGTCACTGGTACCCCCAAAAGTGTCAAAAATGTCAGTCAAGGGTCCGATCTGTCCGCCGCAATGTCGCAGTCCCGCAAAAAAAAAAATCGCAGATCGCCGCCATTACTCGTTAAAAAAAAAAAACACCAAAAATGACAAAAATCTTTCCCTTAGTTAGTAAACGCAATAACTTTTGTGCAAACCAATCAAAACACGCTTATTGCGATTTTTTTTACCAAACATAGGTAGCAGAAAACAAATTGGCCAAAAATTTAAAAAAATTTTGATTTTTACATTTTTTTGGGGGGGAATTTCATATAAAAAAATGTGAAAATTATTGTTATTTTTTCAAAATTTATGCTCTTTTTTTATTTATAGCGCAAAAAGTAAAAATCGCACAGGTGATCAAATACCACCAAAAGAAAGCTCTGTTTGTGGGAAAAAAAGGACGTCAATTTCATTTGGGTACGGCATCGCATGACCACGCAATTGTCAGTTAAAGTCGCACAGTGCCGAATCGCAAAAAGTGGCCCGGACGTAAGACAGCAAAATCCTCCGGTGATAAAGTGGTTAAACATACAACCCTTGTCCCAAGAATATTGAATAAATACTTAACTCTGGTGGTGGGCTCAGCAGATTCCAGTGGATGTCTGCAGCAACAGGACAAAGAGGTCCTCGCTGCATGTTTTCTCCAACTACAAACGAACAAACAAGCCAGGCTGCATCATGGATGTTTAAGGGCCAAAGGGTGAGGTAGAAGGGACTTTTCTCATGCAAATTGACCCTTTTATAGTCCTGTACACAGAAAGACCACCCACAGGATGTGGTCATATGTTTTGACCACTCCAAGGTCACTTTGCAGCCACACATGGCTGCATCATCCCCCACTTCCACATAGCTCATTAAATATGCAGCAGCCATTTTAAAACTACCTGTGGGTGAGAGAGATTATTATTACACATGTATTGGGAACATTTGTAAAAAAAAAATCCACAACTGATACAACCTTTCATATGGTGTACGGTATCTCCTCCCCATTTGTTGGGAACATGACGTTATATTGAGGAATGGAGATGGACCTTTCATATGGTGTACAGTATCTCCTCCCCATTTGTTGGGAACATGACGTTATACTGAGGAACGGAGATGGACCTTTCATATGGTGTACAGTATCTCCTCCTCATTTGTTGGAAACATGACGTTATATTGAGGAATGGAGATGGACCTTTCATATGGTGTACAGTATCTCCTCCCCATTTGTTGGGAACATGACGTTATACTGAGGAACGGAGATGGACCTTTCATATGGTGTACAGTATCTCCTCCTCATTTGTTGGGAACATGACGTTATATTGAGGAATGGAGATGGACTTTTCAGCAGGGCTCAAAATTTCAAGTCCTGAGCTACTAGCCAGGCCTTAAGAGTTACTTTCCACTTGTTGCCCCACCCAAACCCTATCCTGCTCCGCCCCTAAACACGCCCTTGTAAAATATCTCATAAAATTACACTGTTAAATGTTTTATTCAGAATTAAGTTACAAAAATAAATATTAACAACAACAACAACAACAACCGAGAGATAGAGGGTTCAACATTCCCTACTAACAATTGTAGGGAAACTATTGTAGAATGTTGATCTGGGGAATTCTCCGATTGCCTTTTGGAATCATGAAGGAATCCTTTTAAAGTGAAGAAAGTTAGGCCAAGCTTTATATGGGTTTTCTACTATCTTGTGAATTAACTGCCACTTTGAATTTTTATTTTGGGTGAATTTGATACATTTTCTCATCTGTAGCAATGTGAATATATACTTTAGGAGGTATCTGGGCAGTGAATTAAAGTAAAAACATGGTTTCTTCAGTATTTCTTACTTACTTGTGTCTATATGTAGAGAAGATTCCTCCTGTTTAATTTTCATAATCATCTCCCCGTCCTCCATAGACTGCTGATCTCCACTCACCAACATCTCTTCTTCTTCCTCTTTAACCTCAACTTTGAGATCTTTAATTTCTTGACTCTGAATTCCAAAGATAAGAGAACACTTGTAATAAAAAACAAGAAGATCCATAGAAGAATGTTATTTTTTGAGTTCTAGTTGCTCAGTCCCATCTACCTGATGATGGTGAGGGATGGTGTGATCTTCCTGTGTGGAATCCCGGGAATACAGAGGACGGGGACATCTCTCTGGTGGGTTCCCATTACTGGATCCATCTGTAGGAAACACACACACTGACTGAATACATTGTTTCTATGTGTTTATCAGATGATGGGGGATCTAGGTGGAGCCTCCGTACTGCTCTCTCCTTTACAATAAAGTCTCCTCTTACCCGGTGATGTGAGGGGCGGCTGATTCTCCATCATGACGTCCTTGTAGAGATCCTTGTGTCCTTCTAAATACTCCCACTCCTCCATGGAGAAATAGACAGTGACATCCTGACACCTTATAGGAACCTGACACACACAATGATACAGTCACCATCCAGACACATCCCTTGTCTGTTACTGGATAATGTCCCAGAATTCCCAGCACCGATCACCTCTCCTGTCAGCAGATCAGTGATCTTGCTGGTGACTTCTAGAATCTTCTTGGCACTGGTTACCTCTATTGTCAGGCAGTGAGGTTGAGGCACTACGTTGGGTGATGTCCTGTGAAGACGGCTGCTGGATGATAATGGATCACCAGATGTTTTCTTCACTACTTCATAATCCTGTGTAAAGAGAGAAAGTAAAAATTATCACCATAGACTTCCCAGAATCCTCCTTACCTCTCCGGTCAGCTCTGTGTTTTATTAATAGAGATAAGAGTGATGTCATGTGACCTCCCAGAATCCTCCTCACCTCTCCGGTCAGCAGGTAGATGATCTCCAGGGTGAGGTCCAATATCCTTTCAAACATGTAACTTTGGTTCTCATCCATCCTCATTGATGTGGTCATGTGATCTATACAGGACTCTCCTCTCTGTAGACAGATAATAAACTGAGAATTATCTGGACTGTACTGGGATGAAGAATGTCTGCACAGAATTCCTCCAGAGTTCTGACACCTCAGACTTCTTCTTATACTATACATCCTGGTTGGAGAGAATTTCCTAAACTTTATGTCCAGATGAGTGATGTCCTACAGAAGAGGATGTGAGAGGAAATCAACCCAAAATGGGGACACCAACAAAAAATAATCTGATAGGTTCTAAGCCTTCCATTCTCTATCTGAATTAATAAAATGGCTCTAGGTGAATTTTAATTAATATTGAAATTGTGTTCCCTGTCCTATTAGTGTCAAAGGATAAATGGTTCTATATTTAGGATGTATCCGGTCTATAAACCAGAGGCTCTGGATGGACAGTTGGATAAATGGTTCTATATTTAGGATGTTTCTGGTCTATAAACCAGAGGCTCTGGATGGACAGTTGGATAAATGGTTCTATATTTAGGATGTATCCGGTCTATAATCCATAAGAAAAATCACAGTGACTATAGAGGAAGAGGACAGACATGACAGGGGGGGGGGGTGTTACTGGGTGTAAATATAAAATAATATCTTATTACCTCCTCTGCTGCCAGTTCCCCCAATGTCTTTTCTCTACTTCCGTCAGGCTTCCTATTTGGGGGGACATTAAGTCTTGTGTGTGCGTTCCTCTAACAATGAATGAGATCCCCACCTTGTGGAGAAAATACAAACTTCAGCCTACTTTACTAAAGCTGAACTCTGGAGAAGGTACATCCTCCATTCCCCATGCACTGCAAAGGTTAAACGCTCAGTATCAACCATGAGGACCCCAGCTTGCCCTTCCGTCGCTCCCCGAGAAGCCAGCACTCTCTTTTTCTCTCTTATGATCTCAGTGTCCTCATGTACAGCGCATGCCTATTGGCTCTGCATTGCACTTACTGACGTCAGAGGGTCTATGATCACACAGAGTGCCTGCAACGACCGGTTACGTACCATAGAGGGAGCCTGTGAGGGATGGGGTAAGCAAAAGTCCTTGTTATCCGTACCCGGGGCGTACAGAAGCATTTAACTCTTGAAGTGCAGGGGGCGCTCCACTGGAAGGGAGGATTTTTTCCTGGAGTTCAGCTTTTCATAGATTGGCAGCAGCTTTTTTCTGAGTTCTTCATATTATACAGAAGCACTTAAAAAGCCAAAGAATGATCCTTAACCACTTCCTGATATACGGCTACAGCATGGCTCTTCAGTTCTGGGAAGACGTCCCCGGATGTCCTCCCACGTGCGAATTTCCAGAGTGAGCCCCCTGGGGCACGCATTGGATGTGCCCTGTGACCACTGTTTGGCTTGGACACAGTGGATCACAGATCGGGGTAGAGGGCCAATCATAGCGGCCCTTTACCATGTGATCAGCTATGTCCAATCACATTGGTCTCAATGTGAAAATATTTGCTGTTTATCGGCTCTCCTTTCCTCACATAGAGACAGCGTGTGAGAAAAGGAGAGCCGATCAGTGAAGGGCACACTGAGTACATTATTTACACTGATAATCAGAGCCATGATTATCAGTGCAGCCTCTCAGTGACCATTATTGCAGCCTTATCAGCACTTCCTCATCAGTTCCACCTCATCAGTGTCCATCAGTGCAGCCTCCTTAGTGGCCATCAGTTCCACCTTATCAGTGCAGCCTCATCTGGGCCCATCAGTGCAGCCTCGTCAGTGCCTCCTCATCAGTGGACATCAGTTCCACCTCATTAGTTCCCATCAGTGCAGCCTCATCAGTGGCCATCAGTGCAGCCTCCTCAGTACCGCCTCATCAGTGCACCCTCATCAGTGTCCATCAGTGCAGTCTCATCAGCGTTTGTCAGTGCAACCTCATCAGTGGCCATCAGTTCCACCTCATCAGTGTCCATCAGTGCACCCTCATCAGTGCACATCAGTGCAGCCTCCTCAGTGGCCATCAGTTCTACCTCATCAGTGCAGCCTCATCTGGGCCCATTAGTGCCTCCTCTTCAGTGGCCATCAGTTCCACCTTATTAGTTCCCATCAGTGCAGCCTCATCAGTGCCCATCAATGCAGCCTCATTAGTGTCCATCAGTGCAGTCTTATCAGCGTATATCAGTGCAACCTCCTCAGTGGCCATCAGTGCCACCTCATCAGTGGCCATCAGTGCCACCTCATCAGTGGCCATCAGTTCCACCTCATCAGTGGCCATCAGTTCCACCTCATCAGTCCCTATCATTGCAGCCTCATCAGATCCCATCAGTGCCGCCTCATCAGTGCCCATCAATGCAGCCTCATTAGTGTCCATCAGTGCAACCTCCTCAGTGGCCATCAGTGCCACCTCATCAGTGGCCATCAGTGCCACCTCATCAGTGCCCATCAGTTCCACCTCATCAGTGGCCATCAGTTCCACCTCATCAGTGGCCATCAGTTACAGCTCATCAGTGGCCATCAGTGCCACCTCATCAGTCCCCATCAGTGCCGCCTCATCAGTCCCTATCAGTGCAGCCTCATCAGATCCCATCAGTGCCGCCTCATCAGAGCCCATCAGTGCCATCTCATCAATGCAGCCTCATCAGTGTCTATCAGTGCCGTCTCATCAGTACCCATCAGTGCAGCCTCGTCAGCCCCCATCAGCGCAGCCTTATCAGTTGCCATCAGTGCACATCGGTGAAGAAGAAAAATTACTTGGTTCCAAAATTTTATAACTATGAAAAACTTTTTTCAAAAGATTTGGTCTTTTTTTCATTTATTTAGCAAAAAATACATCCCCAGTGGTGATTAAAATACTCCAAAAGAAAGCTCTATCGGTCTCAAATAAATGATGACAAATTTCACTCGCGTACGATGTTGCATGACTGAGTAATTGTCATTCAAATTTCTTTTGGTGGTATTTGATCCCCTCTGCGGTTTTTATTTTTTGCTCTATAAACAAAAAAAAAAAGCGACAATTCTGAAAAAAAAAAAAAAAACATTTTCACTTTCTGCTATATAACATTCCCAATATAAAAAATGTAAAAATCACATTTTTTCATCATTTTAGACCAATTTGTATTCTGCTACATATTTTTGGTAAAAAAAAAAAAAAAAAAAATCCCAAAAAGTGTATATTGATTGGTTTGCGCAAAAGTTATTGAGTCTACAAACCAGGGGAAAGATTTATGTAATTTTTATTATTTATTTTTTACTAGTAATGACGGCGATCTGCGATTTTTAGCAGGACTGTGACATTGCGGAGGACAGATCGGACCCCTAACTGACACTTTTGGGGGGACCACTGACATTACTACAGTAATCAGTGCTAAAAATATGCACTGTCACTGTACTAATGACATTGGCAGGGAAGGGGTTAACACTGTGGGTGATCAAGGGGTTAAATGTGTACCTAGGTGTGTGTTTTCTAACTGTGTGGGGGAGGGACTTGTGAAATGATCATAGAGACCTGTGATCCCATATTGGAGGATCACAGGCGCTCTGTGATCATTTCAGAGAGAACAACAGTCAGCTGACTGGTGTTCTCCTTCAGCGGGGAGCGATCACGTGTGTCTGGAGGCATCCTGTGCCGCCGGTCCCATGCATTGGCATCCCCCCCTGCCTAGTGGGGGCAGGCGCGCGGCGCCACCGCCGCCACGCACTCACCCCCAGGACCGCTCCTGTGAGCTGACATACCCCTATATCGGTTCGCGCAGCCAAACCAGCCTGCCTCAGTAAATCTGTTTAATAGACTAAAGCAGATAGAATAGAACAGAATAAAATAGAAAATAAAATAATAGAATAGATTAAAACTGAATAAAATAGAAAATAAAATAATAGAATAGATTAAAACTGAATAAAATAGAAAATAAAATAATAGAATAGATTAAAACAGAATAAAATAGAAAAGAATGGAATACAATAAAATAGATTAGAACAAAATTAAATAGAATACAGTAGAAATAAAAAGAATAGAATAGAAATTGATCTTCCCAGCATTGGCTATCCCCTAACCCACTAACTTTTGAACAATGGTACAATGCAGTAAATACTGTCCTGGAAACAGAATAGAGCAGAATAGAATAGAAAATAAAAGAATAGAATAGAAAATAATAGAATAAAGCAGAACAGAAAATAAAAAAATAGAATAGAATAAAACAGAATATAATAGGACTAAAACAGAATAGACTAGAACAGAAAGATTAAAATAAAAGAATAGAATAAAACAGAATAGAAAATAAAATAATAGAATAAAACTGAATAGAATTGAAAAAAAACGAAATAGAATACAGTAGAAAATAAAAGAATAGAATACAACAGAATAGAATAAAACAGAATAGAATAGAAATTATTCTTCCCAACATTGGCTATCCCCTAACCTGCTAACGTTTAAACAAAGGTACAATGTACAATGCAGTAAATACTTTCCTGAAAACAGAATAGAGCAGAATAGAATAGAAAATAAAAGAATAGAATAGAAAATAATAGAAAAAAAGCAGAACAGAAAATAGAAAAAATAGAATTGAATAAAACAGAATATAATAGGACTAAAACAGAATAGACTAGAACAGAAAGATTAAAATAAAAGAATAGACTAAAACAGAATAGAAAATAAAAGAATACAAAAAAACTGAATAGAATAGAAAAAAACTAAATAGAATACAGTAGAGAATAAAAGAATAGAATACAACAGAATAGAATAAAACAGAATAGAATAGAAATTATTCTTACCAACATTGGCTATCCCCTAAGCCGCTAACTTTTGAACAATGGTACAATGCAGTAAATACCGTCCTGGAAACAGAAAAGGGCAGAATAGAATAGAAAATAAAAGAGAATAATAGAACAGAATATAATAAAACAGAATAGAAAATGGAAAAAATAGAATAGAATAAAACAGAATATAATAGAAAATTAAAGAATAGAAAATAAAAGAATAAAATAAAACAAAACAGAATAAAGTAGAATAAAATAGAAAAGAAAAACGTACTTACCAACACAGAGGATGACCAAAATAATGGTCTCCATAGAACTTGGAAAGAGGATGTCTGTCCTATCTGCCCATATATGGTACATATGGAACAAAATGACTTTTTTTGAAGCATATATAAAATAGCGCCACACAAAAATATATTTATAAAATAATAAAATTTATTATACAAAGGTTAAAAAACATGTATAGCACCATATCCAATATTTCCGAGCTAGGGTTGGCAGATCTTTTTTTTTTTTTCATTTCAACATTTATCTCAACGCGTTTCGAGTAGCTAAACGTCTTCATCAGGACCACATCTGTATAAGAGAACCAATAAGATCACAGGGTTCCACCCTCTGGAATGTCGGGTTCTCTAATCCAGGAGGGGGCATCCTGGGGAAGGCGAGATGGCGATCTGAAAATACTCTAACCTGTGTGCCTTTTTCTGGTGTACTTTTTTTCTGAACAATTTGTGTTTAATAAAAAACAGCAAATATCACGCGACACAAAAATTTGCAATGATCACCTTTTTATTCTACAGGGCCTCTGCTTTCAGGAAAATATATATAATGTTCTGGGGGGTTTCCAGTAAATTTATTGCCAAAAATTAAGATTTTTAAATTTAAAAATTTTATTTAATTTTTAAAATTTTAAAAATTACGTAAAAAAAAAAATGGCTCTGGAGTAAAAATAATAAAATAGAATAAAATATAATTTTTTGGCCCCGCCCCCAACACAACATTCTGAACATAAAAAAAAAAAAAAAGTTGTCAACCCGTGTGAATTTTCTGATGAGCAACAAGTGATTTCCTGTAACCAAAACTTTTCCCGCACTCTGAACACGAATAAGGACGCTCATCGGTGTGACTTCTTTGGTGGTTAGCAAGGTCTCCTTTCTGAAGGAAACATTTTCCGCACTCTGAACACAAATAAGGACGCTCACCCGTGTGAATCTTTTGGTGCGTAACAAGTGAGCTTTTGCGAAGGAAACATTTCCCGCACTCTGAACACGAATAAGGACGCTCACCCGTGTGAATTCCCTGGTGTCTAACAAGGTTTCCTTTCTGAATGAAAGATTTCCCGCACTCCGAACATGAATAGGGACGCTCACCCGTGTGTTTACGCTGGTGTATAAGTAATGCTGTTTTCTCAGTAAAACATTTCCCGCACTCTGGGCATGAATGAAGACGATCACCTGTGTGACTTTTCTGATGTGTAAGAAAGTGTCCTTTCTGGATGAAAGATTTCCCGCACTCTGAACATGAGTAGGGACGCTCACCTGTGTGACTTCTCTGGTGTGTAAGAAGTACTTTTTTCTGAGTAAAACATTTCCCGCACTCTGAACAGGAAAAGGGACGTTCGCCGGTGTGGATTCTCTGATGTTTCAGAAGGCCTGCTTTCTCAATGAAACATTTCCCGCACTCTGAACATGAATAAGGACGTTCACCTGTGTGAGTTTTTTGGTGTCTGACAAGTTTACTTTTTAGAAGAAAACCTTTCCCGCACTCTGAACATGAATATGGGCGTTCGCCTGTGTGAATCTTTTGGTGTCTAACAAGTACATTTTTGAGAGTGAAGAATTTCCCGCACTTTAAACATGAATAGGGACGCTCACCTGTGTGAGTTTTCTGGTGTATAAGAAGTCCTGATTTCTCAGGAAAACATTTTCCGCACTCTGAACATGAATAGGGACGCTCACCCATGTGAATTCTCTGGTGCTTACGAAGGTTTGCTTTCTGATTGAAACATTTCCCACACTCCAAACACGAATAAGGACATTCTCCTGTGTGACTTCTCCGATGTATAAGAAGTATTTTTTTCTCAGTGAAACATTTCCCGCACTCTATACATGCGTAGGGACGCTCACCCTTGTGACATCTCTGGTGTTTAAGAAGGTCTCCTTTCTGAATGAAACATTTCCCGCACTCTATACAGGAAAAGGGACGCTCACCTGTGTGACTTCTCTGGTGTATAAGAAGCCTTCCTCTCTCAATGAAACATTTCCCACACTCTGAGCATGCATAGGAACGCTCACCTGTGTGACTTCTCTGGTGTATAAGAAGCTTTCCTTTCTCAACGAAAAATTTCCCGCACTCGAAACACGAGAAAGGACGCTCACCCGTGTGACTTCTCTGGTGCGTTAGAAAGTGCCCCTTATGAATGAAACATTTCCCGCACTCTAAACACGAATAGGGGTGCTCACCCCTGTGACTTCTCTGGTGTTTAAGAAGGTCTCCTTTCCGAATGAAACATTTCCCGCACTCTGAACATGAATAAGGACGCTCGCTCTTGTGGCGAAGAAGTTCTCTGTTTTCATTGAAGGATTTCCCACACGAGGGAAATGATTGCTCTCCTTCGTTGCTAAGGAAAGATTCCTTTTGATTGGACGGATCTGTTGATGTATCCAAACTCTGAGATCTCAGACGGATATCTGGAGTCCCAGTATGTGATTGGTCGGAAGATTCCTCACGATTAGAGGAATCCATTGATCCCCCCAATTGGTAAGGTGTGAGAGGTGTATTTGGAGTAACGGGATTTACTCCTGGAGAACATTCTGTGATGTCATCATCTTCTGCACTATGACCTGGAGAGAGAAAAATCAAATGTTCATCAAAGGTCTCCCACACATCGCCCCCTAGTGGTGGAAAACAAATTTAAAACCTTTTGAGTTTTCTTGTACCTGTGCGTCGTTGTACTGGGATGACACGCAGCTGCAGGCATCACCCTGGTAACGTTTTTTTAGAACGGATGATCAGCTTTCTATTACAAACAACCGATGCGGCTAATCAGGCGCACGGCTGTTATTACAAATAGCGTGAGGGGACGTCCACCCCCCCCCCCCCCTCCTGCTCCGCTCTGCCCGGGTCTAGACGGGCCAGCTGGTAGGAGACCCGATCAAAGCCGCAATCGGCTTCGATCAGGTCTCCTATGTAGGAACCCGGAAGCGACGTCATGACGCCACGAAATCGCAACGTCACCACGCCACTTCCGGTTTACTCTGCGCCGATTTTAAAAAATCCGAAGTATTCAAAAACGCAGATGCCGATTTCAATACTTTGAAGTGCAGAGGAGGGATTTGGGGGTAAGATCCCTCCATAAAGAGTACCTAAGGGAGAAATTTAAGTCTTCATCAGAGGTCTTCCACACATCGCCCCCCTGGTGGTTGGAAAACAATTTAAAATGTTTTAGGTTTTCTTAAACACTAATCGAAAAATTCACATACCTGTACGTTATTTTGAGGAAGGAGTTGTAGCGGGGTGATAGAGGCGACGGCCAGCTTTCTAGTTATATATATATATTCTGGTGGGCAGGCCGGGACTGCTTCTTGTGTGTCGACGGCCTGCCTGAGTCTGACGTCACCGCGCATGCGCATGCACATGTGCGGTGGCATCAGACGCCGCCAGGCCAGGGGATCATTTGAGGCCAGTGGAATATCCCCCGGTGAAGAACTTAAAACAATGGAACATCCCCTCCTTCACCTACAAGGAATGAGATACCCATTACCCCACACCTTGAACGTGGGAGGAACTCAATACACTGAATAATGAGAAAGGCTGGTGGTAGGTCTTTTCTCTTTCCCTCTAGTTACCATTTGATCCTGAGGGATCAAGAGGACCTTGCGCTTGTGCTGTGGTGGAACTAGATAAGTCCCTTGGGGAAAACACTCTATCTATTCCCCCGTCCCTTACTTTTTGGACACCTGATATACCTGGGGGGTGTCTTCTGTTTATATTTGACATACTTTTTTATTTTGATGTTCTTCTAGCCTTCTGGGGATTTCTCTGACTGGCCTGGAACAGAGATGGATCTTTCATATGGAGTACAGTATCTCCTCCTCATTTGTAGGGAACACGACGTTATATTGAGGAATGGAGATGGACCTTTCATATGGTGTACAGTATCTCCTCCTCATTTGTTGGGAACATGACGTTATATTGAGGGATGGAGATGGACCTTTCATATGGTGTACAGTATCTCCTCCTCATTTGTTGGGAACATGACGTTATATTGAGGAATGGAGATGGACCTTTCATACGGTGTACAGTATCTCCTCCTCATTTGTTGGGAACATGACATTATTTTGTTTATTACTCACTTGTGTCCATATGTAGAGAAGATTCCTCCTGTTTACTTTTTACAGTCATCTCCCCCTCCTCCATAGACTGCTGATCTCCACTCACCAACGTCTCTTCTTCTTCCTCTTTTACCTCAACTTTGATGTCTTTCAGTTCTTCGCCCTAAACCCCAAAAATGATAAAATATATGATTTGGAAACATTACTGCAAATAAGAAGCAATTACATAGAAGAAAGTCTTCTCATAGTTTAGAATAATTTTTGAGTTCTACATGCTCATTTCCACCTACCGGATGATGGTGAGGGATGGTGTGATCTTCCTGTGTGGAATCCCGGGAATACAGACGACCACCGTCCTCCATAGACTGCTGATCTCCCTTTATCAATGTCTCTTCCTCTTTCACTTTCACTTCAACTTTCCATTCTTCACCCTAAACCCCAAAGTGAATAGCAAACAGTTATGATAAGTGAAAGGATATTACATTGGGGAATGGCATTTTTTAGTTTAGAATACCTTTTTGGATCCAGTTTCTCAGCCCCCCCCTACCTGATGATGGTGGGGGATGGTGTGATCTTCCTGTGTGGAATCCCGGGAATACAGAGGACGGGGACATCTCTCTGGTGGGTTCCCATTACTGGATCCATCTGTAGGAAACACACACACTGACTGAATACATTGTTTCTATGTGTTTATCAGATGATGGGGGGTCTAGGTGGATCCTCCGTACTGCTCTCACCTTTACAATAAAGTCTCCTCTTACCCGGTGATGTGAGGGGCGGCTGATTCTCCATCATCACGTCCTTGTAGAGATCCTTGTGTCCTTCTAAATACTCCCACTCCTCCATGGAGAAATAGACAGTGACATCCTGACACCTTATAGGAACCTGACACACACAATGATACAGTCACCATCCAGACACATCCCTTGTCTGTTACTGGATAATGTCCCAGAATTCTCGTAATTAGGGTGCTAAAATCAGGTGCTGCCAAATATCGTATACTTATTAATATCCGAGCTGTGACCCCAGTTCCCCTTCTGGTATGGGCTAACACGAAAGACCTAATACATATAGTCTAGTATTTAAAAAGATAAATGGGTGTTTTATTAATAGAGATAAAAGTGATGTCATGTGACCTCCCAGAATCCGCCTCACCTCTCCGGTGTTCCGTGAAAAAAACCATACCCGTGAGAAAACCATACCCTCGTCACTTCCGGTGCACCTACGGAGGGTATGGATTTCTCACAGTAGTGTCTGAAACGTTACACTTGCCGTGGTTACATTAAAACAGCTCCTCTGCAACATCAGTCATCTCCGCTCCTATCCCTGTCTCTTCCCTGATCTCGGCTAATAAATATAAAAGCGGATCACGGAGCCGAGATCGCCGTCACTTACATTTCATACACCCGCCGCCGCTTTTATTTTTATTAGCCAAGATCAGGGAAGTGACAGGAATAGGAGCGGAGATGACTCATGTTGCAGCCGAACTGTTTTAATGTAACCGCCGCAAGTATAACATTACACACAGTGCCGTGATAATTTCATACCCTCCGAGCATGCGCACTTGTCATCTTCTCTGCTGTTCCATGACGTACCCGGGGCTCTGAGCATGCGCACTGCTACGCTGCTCAGCTGTTTCAGACAGGAAGTGACGAGGGTATGGAATTCTAACGAGGTATGGTTTTCTAACGTTACACCGGTCAGGTCTGTGTTTTATTAATAGAGATAGGAGTGATGTCATGTGACCTCCCAGAATCCTCCTCACCTCTCCAGTCAGGTCTGTGTTTTATTAATAGAGATAGGAGTGATGTCATATGACCTCCCAGAATCCTCCTCACCTCTCCGGCCAGATCTGTGTTTTATTAATAGAGATAAGAGTGATGTCATGTGACCTCCCAGAATCCTCCTCACCTCTCCGGTCAGGTCTGTGTTTTATTAATAGAGATAAGAGTGATGTCATGTGACCTCCCAGAATCCTCCTCACCTCTCAGGTCAGGTCTGTGTTTTATTAATAGAGATAGGAGTGATGTCATGTGACCTCCCAGAATCCTCCTCACCTCTCCGGTCAGGTCTGTGTTTTATTAATAGAGATAGGAGTGATGTCATGTGACCTCCCAGAATCCTCCTCACCTCTCCGGCCAGATCTGTGTTTTATTAATAGAGATAAGAGTGATGTCATGTGACCTCCCAGAATCCTCCTCACCTCTCAGGTCAGGTCTGTGTTTTATTAATATAGATAAGAGTGATGTCATGTGACCTCCCAGAATCCTCCTCACCTCTCCGGTCAGGTCTGTGTTTTTTTAATTGAGATAAGAGTGATGTGACTGGCTCAGTGTTCTCTGTACAGCATTACAGTATCAGTCAGAGCTATATAAAGGAATACAATCATTTTATTTAATATTTTACAATATATGTGTATATCATCATCTTCTGGAGATAAAAGACGTCACAGTGACTATGGAGTAAGAGGACGAAACATGACGGGGGGGGGTTACTGGGTGTAAATATAAAATAATATCTTATTACCTCCTCTGCTGCCAGTTCCAGCAATGTCTCCTCTCTACTTCCTCCCAACTCACCTTTCACCTGGAACTTCCTGGTTTATATGTGACATCACTTCCTATTTTTTTTAATCTTACATTACTTCCTGTCTAAATCTTCTATCACTTCCTGTCTGTTGCGTTCCACTGACAATAAGTAAGATTGCCCCTTGTGGAGAATATTAAAAAAAAGCAGAATAAATTGGGGAGCTTTTTCATACTTTTACAGCCGCTTCTTGGCGAGTTGCTTAAAGAGGAAGTAAACTCTTCCTTTTTTTTTTTTTAGGTTTTTTTCTTCCCTGCAAAGTAAATGCATAATGTGCTAGTATGCATCGCATACTAGCACATTATGTGACACTTACCTCCAAACGAAACCCTCGTCGTCCCCACTGGCGGCCGCATCCATTTTCTGCTGTCTTCCTTCCTGGTCTTCCCTCCGGCTATGCTACTGGCCGGGAGACGCGTGACGTCACTCTCGTGCATGCGCGCGGGAGCCGCCGGTCATGGCACAGGGCTCTGAAGAAACGGTACGGGTAGCCGTTTCTTCGGAGTGCATGCGCTGATGATGTCATCGGCTGCATGAAATGTAAATATCTCCTATACAGTGCAAGTTTAGGAGATATTTACAGTACCTATAGGTAAGCCTTATATTCAATACCTATAGGTGAAAGTTATCAGAGTGGGTTTAAAACCTCTTTAATTTCTTGTGATGGTTTCCAGGTGTGCCTGCTGAAGGGGGAGTCTCCCCACTGGCTACTGTGAGAGGCTTCTCATAGGGCGGTGGAGGAAACCCAATCAGAGGACACATCCAGGCTTGTAACTACCCCAGGTGGCAGATTGTGCTGCAAAGGATTCTGGGAGTGGATATAAGTTTGGGGGTGGCACATGACACAATGTCTTTGGCGGGAGAAGAGTCCAAGGAAGGAGAGTGCGGCTGTCTCTCCTCCTGTTTGAGGAAGGTGGATTTCTTGGGGTGTCGCCTGTTAGATATTTATTCCAAATTCATAATTCTGCACTTATTGGAATTATATTATATTCACAGCAAGCTTGCAAAATATATGTGGTTTTATGATTAATCATAATATTAATATGTGTGAATGACCTTGATCCGGTGATTAGCAATGAGGTTCTTCATCTGACCTGAGGCAGTAAAATGTCAGATAATTCTGGGGTATGTAGCTAGTTGGAAGATAACATATAAGGTATCTGGTATAGAATGTCATGGAAGTCAAGAATAGGCATTATACATGTAATACTAGGAATAATACATATATTAGTTTAAATAATGTTAGTTAGGATTAGGGTTATCCCATTCATAATTAATAATATTTGTACGTATTTACTTAATGTTATACAAGTCGTATAAGTTGGTAATATGTGTTACTTTTGTATAGATTTTTGGTTATTTGGTGTAACATGACATTAACCACATTAGATGTTACAAGAATAGAATGTTACATGTGGGCTTGTCAATCAAAGTCCATATATGATTTTGAGTTTAGTACCTCCTCTTGTATAGAATAACTGAAGTTAGCAGAAATTATGTATGCCATACAAGGTTTGGAGTATTGAAAGTTCATGACGTCTACATGTAAGATAAATTGCCAGGAGATTAGGACCTTACGTTAGAACTCACAGACACACAGACTAGGGAAGATCACACACATCACTTCTTCTCCACACAAATCTATACATAGACTTTTTTGACAACTTAAGCAGGTGTTTTGCTCTCTGAAACCTAGAAACGTAATTTCCTGCTTATTCCCAGACTAGGAAAGATTTACTCTGAAGGACAGAGGAACAAACACATGTCGATACAGCCATGATTTCAAGCTGGACACATTTTTCAGAAGCATTGTTTTTATTCCTTATATTTTAACCTACACTGAACTGAACTGTTATACCTTTTACATTGTATTGTTGATGCTGAGTGTGTTTGAATAAAATCACACTTTGTTTTTAAGTCAGTCTGGCTATCAATGCTAATCGTCCGGAAACGCCTAAAGATATTAGAATATTAGATATATTCTATATTTTACATCGCCTTAGGGAGCTGAGGGGATCCGGTGTGCCGAGAGCCTGGTGAGAGAGAGAGGGGTCCAGTCCCAGGAAAGCCTACACAGGTCGTGAGTAGGATTGCCCCTGGGGGTCTGCCTGAAGTTAGAGTGGACCACTCCAAAAGAGGTTCTGGGATCCACTGCCAGCTAGTGGTAAAGGGGGTACCTAGGTTGAGGACCCTAAAGCTATAGAGGGGGTACCTAGTCAGTGGACTGAAGAGTTCAAGGTCCAAGGGGGCACCCCCAGTTTGGACCCTGAATTGTATAGAGTGTGCCAGTTAAAGTGACAGCTATACAGAGTTCTACTACATACTACCTCAAGCTGTGTCAGGCGGGGGAAAGTATTCCGTGACTTTCACAGTACACCAGTTCTACAGTTCTCAGTCCTGGATCTTCTGGACTATAAGTCGAGGATTTAGCACTTCTTTGTTCTACAGAGTGTTCTCAGTGTCAGTGAGCATTGGCTGGCGTCGAGGAAGCACCAACGGGCATTTTGGAAGTAAAGTCCCAATTGTAATTAGTTAAGCCTCAAGGAGTATCCCACTCATTCCATTCTCCTATCCCCTAATTCAAATAAAAACCACAAACAGAGAGGCTGGAGTTGTCGCTGCTTCAGTTGTCACACCCAGGGTCTCAGCTCACATGGGCTGGAGAGGATTCCGGTACTAATGGCAGACCCACATCAGGCCACAGGCCTGGAAACCTTGCTACATAAAAATAAAAAAAAAACTATTTAAAAATATAATAAAAATGATGTAATGATATAAACCATAATTATGGGAAACTAAAGAATGAAAAACACAACATGCTAATTGTGGTATACAACATTATTATAAAACGTTGTATATATGTAAATTAAATCACATATACACCGCTGGAAAGGAAATCTAAGACATTTAAGATTGTTAAAATAAAACCTGTAAGTGATAGACTGGAATATCTGAATGGCATTAGTAACTATTATAGTAATGGAGAAATAATTGTAGGCATGTAGCCCGGCTCTGGAATAAAACATATACCCAACGAGTAATAATAACCTATGGCCAGCACTGCTCTCATTTCACAACTGGGAGAACCCTGGTGAACCCATCTACACTGCAGAGAAGTCTCATCAGAAGTGGTCTTCATGAAAGAGCTTCAACCAGAGAACCATTCCCCGGAGGTCATAACAATGCCAGTGATCCCTCTAATCTCTGTGTACAACTGTATCTCCAGTGATCCTTGTCACTCCTGTCTTTCCATTGATCCCTGTAACCCCTGAGCACTCTCCTGTCTCCAGTGATCCCTGTAACCCCTGGGCACTCCCCTGTCTCCAGTGATCCCTGTAACCCCTGGGCACTCCCCTGTCTCCAGTGATCCCTGTAACCCCTGGGCACTCCCCTGTCTCCAGTGATCCCTATACCCCTGTGCACTTCCCTGTCTCCAGTGATCCCTGTAACCCCTGGGCACTCCCCTGTCTCCAGTGATCCCTATACCCCTGTGCACTCCCCTGTCTCCAGTGATCCCTGTAACCCCTGGGCACTCCCCTGTCTCCAGTGATCCCTATACCCCTGTGCACTCCCCTGTCTCCAGTGACGCCTGTAACCCCTGTGCACTCCTCTGTCTCCAATGATCCCTGTGCACTCCTGTATCTCCAGTGATCCCTGTAACCCCTGTGCACTCCTCTGTCTCCAATGATCCCTGTAATTCCTGTGCACTCCTGTGTCTCCAGTGATCCCTGCGCACTCCTCTGTCGCCAATGATCCCTGTAATCCCTGTGCATTCCTCTGTCTCCAGTGACATCTGTTTCTCCAGAGTTCCCTAACCCTGTGCACTCTTGTTTCTCCAATGACTCCAGTGATCCCTGCACACTCTTCTTTCTCCAGTGACATCTGTTGCTCCAGTGATCCCTGTGCACTCCTCTGTCTCCGGTGATCCCTGTAACCCCTGTATCTCCAGTGATCATTGCAACCGCTGTGCACTCCTCTGTCTCCAATGACATCTGTTGCTCCAGTCATCCCTGCAACCCCCGTGCATTCCTGTCTTCCCAGTGATCCATGTACATTCCTGTGTCTTTAGTGGTCCATGTAACCCCTGTGCACTCCTGTATCTCCAGTGATCCCTGTAACCCCTGTGAACTCCTCTGTCTCCAGTGATCCCTGTAACCCCTGTGCACTCCTGTATCTCCAGTGATCCTTGCAACCCCTGTGCATTCCTTTGTCTCCAGTGATCCCTGTAATCCCTATGCACTTGTTTCTCCAACGATCCTTGTAACCCCTGTGCACTCAGTCTCCGGTGATCCCTGTAACCCCTGTGCACTCCTCTGTCTCCAGTGACATCTGTTGCTCCAGTGATCCCTGCAACCCCTGTGCATTCCTGTCTTTCCAGTGATCCATGTAACTCCTGTGTCTCCAATGATCCCTTTAACCCCCGTGCACTCTAGTTTTTCTTTCATGATCCCTATAATATCTGTAGACTCCTGTGTCTCCAGGAAACCCTGTAACCCCTGTGTTTTCAGGGATGCCTGTAACCCCTGTACACTCCTGTATCTGCAGTTATTTCTGTATCTCTAGTGATCCCTGTAACCCCCGTGCATTCCTGTCTTTCCAGTGATCCCTGTAACCCCCGTGCATTCCTTTCTTTCCAGTGATCCCTGTAACCCCCTGTACACTCCTATGTCCTATAATTATTTTATAGCTGTGGACTTTGTCGGAAGTCCACAGCAGATCATCTTGTAGTAGGGTCCTAAGGTGGATCCAATTCACATGTGGAAGAGTTGTGGAGGGTCATTACTAAAAGACATGAAACCTAAAGGGGTTGTAGAACAATCATGTTTATTGGAAAATAAAAGACCTTCAAACACAGCCATTACACTTAAGGGCACCCCTTCTTCAGGGTTGAGGGACAGGAACCATACATGGAGATAATAACCAATATAAATGTATTACGGTTGTGCTAGCATGCTTAATATGGATTGTGTTGCATGAGGGAACCTAATCATCAGCGTGATAGCTGTGATCGAAATGGATTAGGGCGAAAGACAAAATTTCATATGCATAAAAGAAGGAAAAAATATAATAATTATGGATTTAAATAAAAACAGAAATATAGGTAAAAAAAAAGAGTTGATAGACAATGTTTTTATGTGTATTCTCCCTTGAATCTTGGTGCGCTTTGTATATTTCTTCCAGATTTGTGCAGTAGGCCAGTGTAAGACTTTGCTTCCTCTAATAAAGACCGCTCTCTCGTTGGGCAGGGTGATTGGTCTTGTCTCCACCCCTCCAGTTTGTAGTAGGTGGGGCTTGCTGGGTCCCTCCCCCAGCTCTTCTGTCTGCACAGGCTATGTACAGCACAGTGATGATGTCACCTCTACATCCGTCCTGGGGTCATCTATGCTAAAAATGCCACCGATATTGGCCATATCAATGATCATAGATCTGAAAAATTACAGACTTTTTAAGATATTCAGCTTTGCAGCACTGACCAGAACAATCACAGCACTGATCACATGACACGTCTGACATATTCTTTAAGCCAATGATGACCTCCATATCACTGATGAAGAGAATGATGGAAATTATGGAGCCTATCACTGTGGTAACTCAGCACAGGGATGGTGGGAACTCCTCATAATGGGCACAGCAGGTGTACAGACCCCGGAACTCAGCACAGGGATGGTGGGAACCCCTCATACTGGGAACAGCAGGTGTATAGACCTGGGAACTCAGCACAAGGATGGTGGGAACCCTTTATAATGAGTACATCAGGTGTACAGACCCGGGAACCCAGCTCAGGGATGGTGAGAACCCCTCATAAGGGCATAGCACGTGAACAGACCTGGGAACTCAGCACAGGGATGGTGAAAACCCCTCATAATGGGCACAGCACGTGAACAGATCTGGGAACTCAGCACAGGGATGGTGAAAACCCCTCATAATGGGCACATCAGGTGTACAGACCAAGAACTAAGCACAGGGATGGTGGGAACCCCTCATAATGGGCACAGCAGGTGTACAGACCTGGGAACTCAGCACAGGGATGGTGAAAACCCCTCATAATGGGCACATCAGGTGTACAGACCAAGAACTAAGCACAGGGATGGTGGGAACCCCTCATAATGGGCACAGCAGGTGTACAGACCTGGGAACTCAGCACAGGGATGGTGAAAACCCCTCATAATGGGCACATCAGGTGTACAGACCAAGAACTAAGCACAGGGATGGTGGGAATCCCTCATAATGGGCACAGCAGGTGTACAGACCTGGTAACTCAGCACAGAGATGGTGGAATCCCCCCATCATAATGGGGGAATGAAATACAATGCAGAGATCTTACCAATAGACTCCTTGAGGGACAGTAGAGAAGATTGGTTGTATTCACAACACAGTAAAATTTCTCTTCTTGATGAACAGACTCATTAAAGTCAGTTCATCCACATAAGTAAATCATTTTATCCACCATTCATCTAAGAGTTATAATGCTTTCCCTAAAAGAAACAATCTGAGAACAGAGTATTATAAAAAGTGCGGAGCGTTCTTGTTTATTAGAAAATCATAATTCGTGATTAACAAACAATAAAAACTAACATAGAATATACATCAAATCCTATAGAACTGAAAAAAAATAAAATGTATTAAATATTGGATGGACCGATGAAAAGTCGGCTTCCTTAGCAAAACATAAAAACGACCAATAATGTGCACAAGTCTTTATCAACCAATAAGAAGTGTTGTCCATGTATGGTCATATCTGGTAATGTATTAGCACAGTATAGTTGTATGGTGCGGTCTGTGTGAGTGCGGGACTGAGAAAGCACCGCATGTTTGGAGGACCATCTTACTATAATTCAAGGCCAGAAGGCCTAGACCTACCAAAGTCTACCCGAAAAACTTCAGAATAGTATTGCCCCGCCCCCAACACACCAGTCAAAACATGAAAGAGGTTGTTAGCTTCTGTGAATTCTCTGGTGTGCAATTAATATAAATCTGGAAATGAAACATTTCCCGCACTCTGAAAATGAATAAGGATGGTGAGGGATGCTTTCACTGGTGTCTACGTCTCCTTGCTGAATTTAACACTTTCCGCACTCTTAACTTGTATAAGCACTCTCATCTCTGTGACTTCTCTGGTGCAAAATAAGTTGTCCTTTCCGCATGAAACATTTCCCGCACTCTGAAAATGAATAAGGATGGTGAGGGATGCTTTCACTGGTGTCTACATCTCCTTGCTGAATTTAACACTTTCCGCACTCTTAACTTGTATAAGCACTCTCATCTCTGTGACTTCTCTGGTGAAAAATAAGTTGTCCTTTCCGAATGAAACATTTCCCGCACTCTGAACACGAATAAGGGCGCACACCCGTGTGACTTCTTTGATGTTTACGAAGGTCTCCTTGGTGAATGAAACATTTCCCACACTCTGAACACGAATGGGGGCGCACACCTGTGTGACTTCTTTGATGTTTACGAAGGTCTCCTTGGTGACTGAAACATTTCCCGCACTCTGAACACGAGTAGGGACGCTCACCCGTGTGAATTCTTTGGTGTAAAACAAGGTGTGCTTTCATAATAAAACATTTCCCACACTCTGAACATGAATAGGGGCGCTCACCTGTGTGAATTCTGTGGTGTGAAACAAGGCTTTCTTTCATCGTGAAACATTTCCCGCACTCTGAACATGAAAAGGGACACTCCCCAGTGTGGGTTCTCTGGTGTATAAGAAGGCTTCCTTTATTGCCAAAACATTTCCCGCACTCTGAACACGGAAAGGGACGTTCACCTGTGTGACTTCTCTGATGTTTATTAAGGTCTTCTTTATGAACAAAACATTTCCCGCACTCCGAACATGAGTAAGGACGCTCACCTGTGTGACTCCTCTGGTGTATAACAAGTTGTCCATTTGTAATACAACGTTTCCCGCACTCTGAACATGAATAAGGACGTTCTCCTGTGTGAATTCTCTGATGTGTAGTAAGGTGACTTTTTATGACAAAACATTTCCCGCACTCTGAACAGGAATAGGGACGCTCACCTGTGTGATACCTCTGGTGTGTATCAACTTGTCCTTTTGTACTGAAAGATTTCCCGCACTCTGAACATGAATAGGGACGCTCACCTGTGTGGACTCTTTCATGTACAAGAAGCAATGAGTTTTTTTTAAAAGATTTCCCACACACTGAACATGACAACGGACGCTTTTCTTTATGGCTTATAGAAGCTTCATTGGAAATTGATGGATCTAGTAAAGTATCTGTACTGTGAGGTCCTAGAGTCCTAATGTGTGGTCTGTCAGAAGGTTCCTCAGAGGTATTCCGGACATAGTGTCCACCTGTTGAAAAGCAATTTAACAAAAAAATGTTACAAGTATTTTCCAAACTTTGTTTCTGCATTGATGGCATTGTTACTGTGGGAATGGAGATGGACCTTTCATATGGTGTACAGTATCTCCTCCTCATTTGTTAGGAACATGACGTTATATTGAGGAATGGAGATGAACCTTTCATATGGTGTACAGTATCTCCTCCTCATTTGTTGGGAACATGACGTTATATTGAGGAATGGAGATGGACCTTTCATATGGTGTACAGTATCTCCACCTCATTTGTTGGGAACATGACGTTATATACTATATGAAGGCGTAAAATGAAAATCTGAATTCTCTCTGCATTTATTGTTTATTACTTACTTGTGTCCATATGTAGAGAAGTTTCCTCCTGTTTACTTTTTACAGCCATCTCCCCCTCCTCCATAGACTTCTGATCTCCAATCACCAACGTCTCTTCTTCTTCCTCTTTAACCTCAACTTTGATGTCTTTCAGTCCTTCGCCCTAAACCCCAAAAATGATAAAATATAACATCTGGTCGCATTACTGTAAATAAGAAGAGATTACATAGAAGAATCTATTCTCATAGTTTAGAATAATTTTTGAGTTCTACTTGCTCAGTCCAATCTACCTGATGATGGTGGGGGATGGTGTGATCTTCCTGTGTGGAATTCCGGGAATACAGACGACCACCATCCTCCATAGACTGCTGATCTCCCTTTATCAATGTCTCTTCCTCTTTCACTTTCACTTCAACTTCAACTTTTATGTCTTTCAATTCTTCACCCTAAACCCCAAAGTGAATAGCAAACAGTTATGAAAAGTGAAAGGAGATTACATTGGTGAATGGCATTTTTTAGTTTAGAATACCTTTTTAGATCCAGTTTCTCAGTCCCACCTACCTGATGATGATGGTGAGGGATGGTGTCATCTGCCTGTGTGGAATCCCGGGAATACAGAGGACGGGGACATCTCTCTGGTGGGTTCCCATTACTGGATCCATCTGTAGGAAACACACACACTGACTGAATACATTGTTTCTATGTGTTTATCAGATGATGGGGGATCTAGGTGGATCCTCCGTACTGCTCTCTCCTTTACAATAAAGTCTCCTCTTACCCGGTGATGTGAGGGGCGGCTGATTCTCCATCATGAAGTCCTTGTAGAGATCCTTGTGTCCTTCTAAATACTCCCACTCCTCCATGGAGAAATAGACAGTGACATCCTGACACCTTATAGGAACCTGACACACACAATGATACAGTCACCATCCAGACACATCCCTTGTCTGTTACTGGATAATGTCCCAGAATTCCCATATATAGTGTGCTAAAATCAGGTGCTGCCAAATATCGTATACCTAATAATATCCGAGCTATAACATCAGTTCCCCTTCTGTTGTGGGTTAACACAAAATACCTAATACACAGTCTAGTATGAAAAAAAGGTAAAAGAGTGTTTTATTAATAGAGATAAGAGTAATGTCATGTGACCTCCCAGAATCCTCCTCACCTCTCCGGTCAGGTCTGTGTTTTATTAATAGAGATAAGAGTGATGTCATGTGACCTCCCAGAATCCTCCTCACCTCTCCGGTCAGGTCTGTGTTTTATTAATAGAGATAAGAGTGATGTCATGTGACCTCCCAGAATCCTCCTCACCTCTCTGTTCAGGTCTCGGTTTTATTAATAGAGATAAGAGAGATGTGACTGGCCCAGTGCTCTCTGTACAGCATTACGGTATCAGTCAGAGCTATATAAAGGAATACAATCATTTTATTTGTTAATATTTTACAATATATGTGTGTATCATCATCTTCTGGAGATAAAAGAAGTCACAGTGACTATGGAGGAAGAGGACGGACATGAAGGGGGGGGGTTACTGGATGTAAATATAAAATAATATCTTATTACCTCCTCTGCTGCCAGTTCCAACAATGTCTCCTCGCTACTTCCTCCCAACTCACCTTTCACCTGGAACTTCCTGTTTTATATGTGACATCACTTCCTATTTTTTTAAATCTTCTATCACTTCCTGTCTGTTGCGTTCCACTGACAATAAGTAAGATTTGACCTCTTGCGGAGAATATAAAAAAAGCCGAATACATTGGGAATTTTTTTCATACTTTTATAGCCGCTTCTTGGGGAGTTTCTTAATTTCTTGTTCACATTAAACCAAAGTTAAAAAAAAAAAAAAAAAAATTAAAAATACAATAAAAATGATGTAACGATACAAGTCATAATTATTGGAAACTAAAGAATGAAAACCACAACATGCTAATTGTGGTATACAACATTATTATAAAACATATATATGTAAATTAAATCACATACACATCGCTAGAAAAGAAATTTAAGACATTTAAGATAGTTGAGATAAAACCTTTACGTAATAGATTGGAATATCTGAATGGCTTTAGTAACTATTATAGTAATAGTGAGATCATTGTAGGCATGCAGCCCGGCTCTGGAATAAAACCTATACCCAACGGGTAATAATAACCTATGGCCAGCACTGCTCTCACAACTGGGAGAACCCTGGTGAACACATCTACGCTGCAGAGAAGTCTCATCAGAAGTGGTCTTCATGGAAGAGCTTCAACCAGAGAACCATTCCCCGGAGGTCATAACAAAGCCAGTGATCCCCTAATCTCTGTGTACACCTGTATATCCAGTGATCCTTGTCACTCCTGTGCATTCCTGTCTTTCCATTGATCCTTGAAACCCCTGTTCACTCCTCTCTCCCCAGTGATCCCTGTAACCCCTGTTCACTCCTCTCTCCCCAGTGATCCCTGTGCACTCTTGTGTCACTGTGGCAGTACCTATTTCCTGCAACATCACCAGTGACTTCTGTATCTTCAGTAATCCCTGTACACTCTTGTTTCTCCAGTGACTCCTATGTCTCCAGTGATCCCTACAACCTCCGTGCATTCCTGTCTTTCCAGTAATCCCTGTATCCCCTGTGCCTTCCTCTGTCTCCAGTGACATCTGTTGCTCCAGTGTTCCCTGTAACTTTTGTACATTCGTGTGTCTCCAGTGATCCCTGCAACCCCCGTGAATTCCTGTCTTTCCAGTGATCCCTGTAACCCCTGTACACTCCTGTTTCTCAAGTGACTTCCGTATCTCCAGTGATCCCTCTAATCTCTGTGTTCACCTGTAACTCCAGTGATCCCTCTAACCCCTGTACAATCCAGTGTCACCAGTGATCTCTGGAACCCCCGTACAATCCAGTGTCACCAGTGATCTCTGGAACCCCCTGTGGGAGATGGGGAGATATCAAATTCTATGTGTCCTCCATTTTGTATGTCCCTACCCCATTTTGTATGCATTAATGTCTTATAAGCTGTGTGTTTGTGTGTGTATGTGACCTTAGTTACACAAGATATGAAAAGTGCCTACGTACCATGGAAAATTTCTGCAGTTCGCGATAAGGCTGTGTCAGGTGATTCTAGTCACACGAGATATATGTCCTATATGGTATTATTCCCCAAGGTGACCTTTTGTCTCCTGAAGCTGTTTAACCAATAAGAACGTAACAAGTGCCCTATACCTATGATTATATGCCTTTATCTTTACTATATAAGCCGCAACGAGCCTATAATAAACTGAGAGCTTGGTTTCACTATACATCTGTCTCCGTCTGTGTTATTTCCAGAAACCACTCTCCCAGGCCTGTCAGACACAAAGCGAGCAAAAGAAGTTAATGATGGTCCGGGACTATCATTGGGATCAGGGATCCCAGTAACTAACAGCTGGGGGCTCGTCCGGGATATGAAAGTCATCCCTCGCGGACAACCACGCTCATTCGGTAAGTAGAAAAATCCTTTTCTATACAGCCGATTGTAGTGTGGCTCCGGGGCGGGACACTGACTAAAATCATATCAAAGTGAACCAAGGGGGTTGGTGTGTTCCGGGAACACACGCAACAGACCCATAATTGAAATATTTCAGGGAAATATTTTTAGTCTCAGGGAGACTTAAGAAGTGTTAGAGAAATTGCTCGTTTTGTGTCTGAAAAATCTTTAAGCTTTCCTTCTCTGTCGCATAGAAGTATAAGATAATTTGTATTGTTTGTCTATAATGGTAGGAAAACTTTCTTGATAGCCACTGTACCCGGGAGGTATTGGTCAAGACTCGGAAAGGGTTTTTTTTCTTTTTGTCCTAAAAGGGACACCCGAGTCCAAAAGTATATGGGTTTAATTTATATACATCAGTGGCTTGAAGGAGGGTTTTGAAACCATAAAGGGTTACCATGGTAACAAGTAATTATGTGAATGTGTAAATCATAGAGACATGTCTTATTGAGTGAGAGAATATTGGTATTTGTTTATTGTCTTGTTATGTAAATGGCCAGGAATATTTGGTGAGTAATATTCCTGGAAGTAAATTAAGGTAGAAGAACGGTCTACCTTAAGTTAGAGTATTAAGAATTAATATACATTGTTATGTGAAATGTATTAAAGGTTTTAGCCTAGAAGATATTAAGAATCAGGTATATCACAGAAAAGAAAGCTTTATAATCTGTACGTATTCTCTGTCAGGGAGAGATATTTGTGATATCCTTGGGAATGGGGAAAAGTCAGTCTAAGAACATCCCCCCACCTGAACCGGGGGGAGACATGCAAAGCGTGTGTCACCCGGGTATCGGGTGGATATACATATACAGACCCGTGGGTCGATAATTTAGCAATCTGGACAGAGATTAATAAAACAGACAAGAGGACAAAAAGGCCGAAAAGTAACCTGAAAGGCAAAGAAGCTCCAGGTCTCCACGCCGTGGAGAAACAGAGATTCTGCTCAAATACAGAAAAATCCCATCTGGGTCATTCGGGATGTCCACCCTCGTATGCCCCTGGTGCCCCCATTGCTAGTCTATATCCTTCACTTGCCACAGCAATCACCTGTAAGCAGAAGTCAAGTGAAACCGTCCTGGAATTTTGGACAAGGTTTAAAAATGTATGGAATCAGGAGGCCGGTTTAAGTGTCACCAAGGAACGGCACAGCCTCATGATTCAGACATTTATCAATAATTTAAAGTCCCAATACATGGTGATTGTGAAACAGCAAGTTTCAGACTGGACAAACAAAGACATGGATGGTTTCCAGAAAGCCTTAACAGAAAAGGATGCGGCGGGATGTTTTGATCTCCCCAGAGAGAAACAGCCCGTTGCTACATATTTTTAGACACCCTATCAGGGACGCTATCAAAGTGGAAGAGGCAAGGGGGGATTCAGGGGCAGAGCAGAGCATTCTCAGAATAGGCCCCCTTTTAATAATAGACCCCAGCAGAGGAATGGTTGTTTCAGCTGTGGGGATCAAAATCACTTCAAATCACTTCAAATGGGACTGCCATTCTGAGGAACGTTGTGTCGGTGATTCACCTGCAGCTGACCAGCCACAGCAACAGAAGCCTAGAGTTAAGTTTAACATTAACTAGCAGCCCCAATATCCGCAACAATGATGGTGCCCAGAAGGCGGGGACTCGGCATTTCCCCGTGTGTCTCTCAATTACCAACAACTGCCTATGATTTCACTTTGTGTAGATGGCATGAATCTTCTAGTTCTCGTGGATTGTGGAGTGATTAGCAGTTCCATATCACAAGAATTCTGGAATGGAGAGACATTAGAAGCCGAACCTTCAATGGGATCCCCACCAAGACATTTAGAAACCCCCCCCCCCCTTTACCAATTATAGAAGAGTCAGGAGGGTACTCAATCATTTGGCACGGTTTCAGAATAATACCTAGGTGTCCACTTAGTTTGTTAGGGAGTATGAAGTCAGGCATACATTAGACAGACTCTTGGCCGAAGGTACATTTAAAATAGTGTTACCTCACGAGATAACATGGCGCCCCTGTTTTTGTTGTTCTGAATATTCATTTTCCAAGTTAGATATACATAATTGTTTGAAGCTACGACGTTGACCCTGACGTTGGTACATTTCTAGGGAGAGGCGGTTCCCACATTCCTAGGGAGGGGGTCAATTCTTGTGCGGAGCCTGATAGGACTATGTGTTCCAGCTCGTGGGACTATGGGTCCCAGCTTGTGGGACTATGCGTCCCAGCATTGCCAAACATATGCAATTATCTTTTTATGGAATTTTTGGAGTTTTGCCATTTATACATTTGTGCATAAAGCATAGGAACCTCTGGGAAGAGTAATAATAGTGAACAAATACAGTTTTTATCAGGCAAAACATAGTTCGCCGTAGTCGGCAAGATATTTTGAGGTTATTTTTTATAGAATTATAGATAATGAGAAATTACATTTTACAAATGGGTCCCTTGTGTCCCTAAATGTAAAAGGGAGCTCTGGTGCAAAATTTTGAAAATTGGCTACTTGCCAAGAAAGGGTTCAAATTTAAATATTTTCATTCCTGTTATAAGTTATGGAATTTATTTTGGGACAGAAAGGGTTACCGCAATCAGTGTGACCATTGGACCCTATTGGCACCGAGCCAAAAGTTTCAAATCAGATTAACTTTTTATATGATTTCAGTTTTTGGGTGATATTTTAGGGGAGTCCTCTATTGCGGGAGGGGAACCCCTGGACAGGTTTTTGTTAGATTGGCAGAAGAAAAAAAAAAAAAATAAAAAAGTTTTTTTTAGTAAGATTGGCACAGAGCCAAAAAGTTTTAGTTTTATCTGACTGAAGTATGTAGTATGCAAGTGGTATCTGATGTGCCATCTCTACTGATAGCCATACCATCCGATGCTACCCACTTTACAGTGATTGGTTGAAGTAATGCGTTTTTTTTACCGTCCTAATGGACGAGGAGACACAGCCATCTTTGTTTCTTGTTTTGATAATCAGTCCAGGTAACTGACCTGGTGTAGAAATGCCTCAGGGCTAAATAGACAGTTTTAGTTGTCTGCTCTATAGTTCTCCAGACCACGCAAGAGGGGATGGACACCTGCTCATGAGTCAGTCCCGCTACAATATGTGGATAACATATGTAGTCACTCTGTGGAGGCCAGTCAGAGCGAGTGAGTTCATTGAGAAATGTACATGTATGTGGACACAAAGTGTCACAGGAATAATGACAATGGTGTCAGGAAAGTGTTGTTTACCTTGGTTTTGTTCTCACAGAGGGGGAAAAGGAGAGTCAGTCACGTGGGTCTTGCCAGCCCACAGTGGGTCTTGCCCGCCCACAAAACCAGGATCATTGATTGCAATGGATCCGACTGCTCCTATTTTATGACAACATTTTGAGACAAGCCACAGGTCCAGAAATGTCACAAGTAATGTTGAATGCGTTTATGTATCTGAAAAATGCTATGGTTGTAGCGCCTGCACTGGGCCTCCCAAATTATGGAAAAATGTTTTGTGTTTATGCAAGGGACAATTGTAAGACCATGACAGGTGTACTTGCCCAGGAGTATGGTGATGGATTTTGCCCTATAGTTTTTGTCCAAAGATGGTCGCAGTCCAGGTCTAAGGCATGCCTGAGGTGACTCCAAACATAGCATCTTGTGAGATGGTAATAGGGATGGCCACATCTTTTGCCCTAGGTAGGCCCCAGTTTTAAATGGGTTACTGGGATTAAAGGGTGTGTTACACAACAACATGATTGTATAGACATAATATATCTAGACAGCCATAGAGGGAGAAGAGGATGTTTTTGTAGATGGTTCCTGGTTGTAGAGCTGAAAGTCAGGCCAAAAGATCACACATTATTAGAGCTACAAACGCATGCTACAGAACAGGTTTAAGGAATTAGGTGATGGTTTAGAAAAAGTTGAGAGTGGCCTCTTTCTAAAAGAAGGGGAGATCTTGTATCCCCGCAGCTAGCGCCCCACTGTCTATTGCCTAGTATGATGGAATAGGACACAGGGGGTGGGAAAGAACATATGAAGTATTACTGAAGTTTTTTTTTGCATTTACAGGCCTAAATTAGTGAAAGCATATGTTGCTAGGTGCATCACCTATATTAGGAACAACACAAACAAACACATAATGCCAAACATGAACATCTAGAAATAGGTTTTTACATATAGGCCCAAAGCAGGGAAGAAATAAGAGTTCCTTTTAGTCAGTAGTAGATGGATTCAGCAGATGATATGGGCCAAGAACCACATGACTGCCTAGAAACTATTGAAAGTGTCACTTCACCCCGTGCAGACATGATGAAAGAGCTCATCACCAACCTTCTTCAGGCTATGTTGTTACCCTCAGAGTTAGCTATCATTCACTGTAGGGCACATACCAGAGGTACTGATGACATCTCCAAGGGCAACGCACTAGCAGACAAAATAGCAAAAGCAGCCGCACAACAGTTACCTTTAGGAGCCCTAAAACAAATGCCTGTCCTAACCCACATCCTCCCCGATGATGCCCAGTTGATCACAGATCTACAGGCCTCAGCCACTGCTGAGGAATTGGAGGACTGGTGTTATCCTGTTTTGCAAAGGAATCCTGAAACAGGATTGATTTGCAAAGAGGGGAAACCGTGTATACCCCGTAATAGTGCTCCTATTTGCATTGCCCAGAATTCAGGTACAGTGGAAAGGATAAATAGGACAATCAAAGACGAGTTGAGAAAAAGTTAATTGGAATTTTGAATCAAGTGGAACGGAAAAGTTGCTCGCACCTTTCTTTTCTTTTCACAGGTATCAACCCATCACTTGAGGGAAGGAGATGAAGTAGCATCACAAGACCAAGGCTGGATTTCGTTTTGGACCAAAAGACAAAGGTAGTCGCAGTGACCAGAATCGCTGTCCTTGTGGAGAACCAACAAGCCTGGATCCATGCTACTCGAGTGAAATTGGTAAAGGAGGCTCCACCCCCAGAAGCAAGTCCAGATCCAGACCCAAGAGAGGTACTAACGGGGGCGGACGGCCCTGATCTTGAACAGGAAGGTCCAGAAGCAAGAGAGGTACTAACGGGAGTGGACGACTCTGACCTCGAACAGGATAGTCAAGAAAAGGGGGTTTTTCAGAGGCAGGCGGCCCTGACCCTGTAGAAAAATGACATTCCTAATAGCACCAGATTCTGGAAAACTTTGGCTACTTATGGGACTCGTATCATTTTCAGTCTTCTCTGTAGTATGGGTTACCACTAGCTGTATTTATTATCCAGAAGACCTGGTAGGGCTACAGGCCATTTGCAGAGCTTCCAACACCCCAACACAGAGTAATGCACATAACAGACAAAAGAGAGATGAAAGCTCAAAAAGTCTTACAGATAAAATGTCATTGTTGCAATTTAAATATGCATATGCCCAGAAGTCCGGATATGAAAAATGTTGGATATGTAGTAAACTCCATCCTAGCACCGCTAGAATCCCCCTAATAGCGATACCTTTAAACTTCACCCCTTTCCTAAATGGTACACCTCCTGTTGTCCTCACCAATGTCACGAGAACACTCTCAAATGATACCCTCACTTTCCAAATTATTGGTAGGAGTCATTCCCCAGACTGGTGTTTTAGGTTGGGAAACTCCACCAAGGGAGCTGAAGTGTGCCAGCAAACTAAGATTAATTTCTCAATGACCTCGATGGACAGCTCCTTCTGGCACACCTCAGAACCAGCCCTAAACGCCACTCTAATGAACTTTCTTAACTCCAGTTCCACTTCCTCTTCCCCAGTAGGACAGTTGTTGTCAAATTTAGCTTGGTCCAGTTATGATGATCAATTAATGGCACTACTTCACAAACGTCCCCTGGTTTTGGGAAACAGTACTTATATTTGTTGTGGAAAGATTTGTCACCCTTGGATCCCCATTGAACCCCAAGGGTGGTGTTACCTCGCATCCCTAGTTCCCATCATGGGTGTAGTGGGAGACAACGAAGGAGGACATCTCCTCGAAGCTAGTATGTATCCTAGGTACCCCCTCAAACACCGCAATAAAAGGGAATTATTCCTTGAAAAGGATATGGTATGGGCCTGGTTCCCCTCATGGACCGGATGGGGAATAGACATGATGAAAAGGTTGAATAATTACTCTAAAATTCTCGATGACATCCTAGATAAGAACTCAGGGGACATTACCAAATTAAATATAGAAGTGAGGGCAATTAAGAAACAACTTGAGCTCCATGACCTAGCCATAGAAAGCATGAGTGCTGCTCTTACTGGGTTATGTGAAGTTACGGAGGATTATGAATGTTGCACATGGATACACAATACATCTGTTGAGATACCCGATTATTATGATATTATTGCACAGCACCGGAAAGAAGTAGACAAGTTGCAACAGGAAGCTAGGAATATTGCTAAGACATGGAGTCCTTTTGGTAGTGGGAATTTTGAATTTGGAGGAATATTCTCATGGTTGAAAAATATCGCTATGACTGTTGTAATGGTTTTGCTTTTTTTATTATTCCTATATGCATGCTTCAAACTCGTAATGTGTATTATTGCTAGAGTTTCCCGACCAAAGGTGAAAAATGTCTCTATGCTATCCCACCAAGTCCCAGGCTACCAGACCTCCTCGACTAATAACCCTAAAGAATATACTGAGTACATTAAGAGGTATAAACAGAAAGAAAAAAAGAACCTTATTGTTTAAAGGATGATATATGATCTGGTCTTTCAAGCAGCAGGGATATAGAAAATTAATCTGCCAATCGTGGTACTATATTCCTAGGAGGTTTAGTACTCCTGATAATATCCCTAAGAATTATATATTCCAATGATATACAGGGTGACAAGGGAAAATCAATTAAGGGTTAATGATTTTAAGAGGGGATTGTGGGAGATGGGGAGATATCAAATTCTATGTGTCCTCCATTTTGTATGTCCCTACCCCATTTTGTATGCATTAATGTCTTATAAGCTGTGTGTTTGTGTGTGTATGTGACCTTAGTTACACAAGATATGAAAAGTGCCTACGTACCATGGAAAATTTCTGCAGTTCGCGATAAGGCTGTGTCAGGTGATTCTAGTCACACGAGATATATGTCCTATATGGTATTATTCCCCAAGGTGACCTTTTGTCTCCTGAAGCTGTTTAACCAATAAGAACGTAACAAGTGCCCTATACCTATGATTATATGCCTTTATCTTTACTATATAAGCCGCAACGAGCCTATAATAAACTGAGAGCTTGGTTTCACTATACATCTGTCTCCGTCTGTGTTATTTCCAGAAACCACTCTCCCAGGCCTGTCAGACACAAAGCGAGCAAAAGAAGTTAATGATGGTCCGGGACTATCATTGGGATCAGGGATCCCAGTAACTAACACCCCCGTACAATCCAGTGTCACCAGTGATCTCTGGAACCCCTGTGCACTCCTGTGTCACCAGTGATCCCTCTAACCTCTCTATCTGTAAAACCTGTATACCCCTGTTTCCATATCTCTAGTACTCCCTTTAACCCCTGTGTCTGCAGTAATCCCTGTAATCCCTGTGCTCTCCTTTGTCTCCAGTGATCCCTGTAACCCCTGTACACTCCAGTGATCCCTGTAACCCCTGTACACTCCTGTGTCTCCAGTGATCCCTGTAACCCCTGTACACTCCTGTGTCTCCAGTTATCCCTGCAACCCCCCATGCACTCCTGTCTTTCTAGTGATCCATGTACACTCCTGTTTCTCCAGTTATCCCTGTAACCCCTGTGCACTCCTCTGTCTCCAGTGACATCTGTTGCTCCAGTGTTCCCTGTAATCCCTGTGCACTCTTCTGTCTCCAGTGATCCTTGTAATCCCTGTGCACTCCTCTGTCCCCAGTGATCCCTGTGCACTCCTCTGTTTCCAGTGATCCCTATAACCCCTGTGCACCCTGTATCTCCAGTGAACCTTGCAACCCTGTGCACTCCTCTGTCTCTAGTGACATCTGTTGCTCCAGTGTTCTCTGTAACCCCTGTGCACTCCTCTGTCTCCAGTGATCTCTGTAACCCCTGTACACTCCTGTGTCCCAAGTTATCCCTGCAATCCCCCTGCACTCCTGTTTTCCCTGTACACTCCTGTATCTCCAGTGTTCCCTGTAACCCCTGTACACTCCTGTGTCTCCAGTGATCCCTGCAAACACCATGCACTCCTGTCTTTCTAGTGATCCATGTACACTCCTGTTTCTCCAGTTATCTTTGTAACCGCTGTACACTCCTCTGTCTCCAGTGACATCTGTTGCTCCAGTGTTCCCTGTAACCCCTGTACACTCCTGTGTCTCCAAAGACTCCAGTGATCCCTGCAACCCCTGTACATTCTTGTGTCTCCAGTTGTCCCTGTAACTCCTGTACACTCCTGTGTCTCCAGTGATCCCTGTAACCCCTGTGCACTCCTCTTTCTCCAGTGATCCTTGCAACCCTGTGCAACTCCTCTGTCTCCAGTGATCCCTGTGCACTCCTCTGTCTCCAGTGACATCTGTTGCTCCAGTGATCCCTGTAACCCCTGTGTCTCCAGTGATCCCTTAAATCTCCGTGCATTCCTGTGTTTCCAGTGATCCATGTTCACTCCTGTTTCTCCAGTTATCCCTGTAACTGCTGTACACTCCTGTATCTCCAGTGATCCTTGCAACCTCTGTGAACTCCTCCATCTCCAGTGATCCCTGTAAACTCCTCTGTCTCCAGTACCATCTGTTGCTCAAGTGATCCCTGCAACCCCTGTGCATTCCTGTCTTTCCAGTGATCCATGTAACTCCTGTATCTCCAGTGATCCCTGTAACCCCTGTGCACTCTTGTTTCTTTCATGATCCCTATAATATCTGTAGACTCCTGTGTCTCCAGGAAACCCTGTAACCCATGTACACTCCTGTATCTCCAGTGATCCCTGTAACCAGTGTGCACTCTTGTTTCTTTCATGATCCCTATAATATCTGTAAACTCCTGTGTCTCCAGGAAACCCTGTAACCCCTGTGTCTCCAGGGATGCCTGTAACCCCTGTACACTCCTGTATCTCCAGTCATTTCTGTATCTCTGGTGATCCCTGCAACCTCCGTGCATTCCTGTCTTTCCAGTGATCCCTGTAACCCCCTGTACACTCCTATGTCCATAGCTCCCAACTGTTCCTAATTTTGAGGGACTATCCCTCATTTTGAACAAAGTCCCTCTGTCCCTCTTCCCCCCATCATTTGTCCCTCATTTTGGTCTGATCTATATAGTTGTGAAGAAAATGCACTACTTATCTATCAAAAAGTGTTTCCCAGTGCTAAACCTTTCATCCAATTTCTAAATTGGTGCATTTTTAAATTCCAAAAGCCAGTACAAAGAGATTGAAGTAGTAAAATAGCATGTGTGGGTTTAACCTCCTTAGCGGTATTCCCGAGTGTGGCTCGGGGGTTAACTTTCAGTACCAAAAGCGGTAAACCCGAGCCATTACCCCAGAATTTTACTCACCTTCCCTGCAATCCCCCGTCGTCCTCACAGTCTCTCCCCGCTCTGTGCACGACCAATGCCGGCACTTGCCTTCCGGTTCCCTTCCCTGTGAGCATTGCCATGCAGGGGGGGTGAAACCGGTGGCAAATTCAAAAATGTAAATACACCAAATGAGATGATACAAAGCTGTGATCCTAACAGATTACAAGGTATCATGCCATTTCAGCACACGATTTTTTGGAAAATTCGTTATCCAGTACGGAAAGTGAGGACAGCGACGATTCTGATGTCCCTTTCTAGCACAAAGCTTGTGGAATTTGGGAAGTATATCAAATGATTCTTCAGAATTTCCAACGGAGCGATGTGCCAGAAAGAGACATCACTTTCTGTATCTGATAACGAATTGTCCCACGAATCGCTATCGCTCAGTTCTTCAAGTAACTCCGTTTCAGTGTCGCTGTTTTCCAGTTCCTCTAAAAGTTCTTTGGCCCAAAAAGAACGCTTTTTGGACCACCATGGTCGTTCTCTATTTTCCAGGCACAAAGCACTGGAAAAGCACAGGCAGGGCACTGGAAAAGTCACCAGGTGAAATCCTGTGGTGAAATGGAATGATACAGTGTAATCCGTTAGGATCACAGCTTTCTATCATCTCATTTGGTGTATTTAAACTTTTGAATTTGCCGCCGGTTCCACCCCCCTGCGTCGCAACGCTCGCAGGGAAGGGAACCGGAAGACAGGTGCCGGCATCGGCCGAGAACACAGCGGGAGGACGGCAGGGGAGGACAGTGGGAGAACGGCGGGGGATCGCAGGGGAAGGTTAGTTTTAAAATGCAAAAGAACAGATTTCCATGCAAAACAATGTACCGCTTTTAGCACAGAAATCTGGACATAATCAGACCACCAGGGAGGTTAACCAATCATTTTTTTTATACAAGCCTCCGTTGGGGAAGGGGAGGCGTGGCAGGAGTGTGTCCAATGCCTACATACTTTAGCTAATAGATGTCCCTTATTCCCATCTCAGAAAGTTGGGAGGTATGTATGTCCTATAATTATTTTATAGCTGTGGACTTTGTCGGAAGTCCACGGCAGATCAACTTGTGGTAGGTTCCTAAGGTGGATCCATTGAGATGTGGATGGAAGAGTTGTGGAGGGTCGTAACTAAAAGACATGAAACCTAAAGGGGTTGTAGAACAATCATGTTTATTGGAAAATAAAAGACCTTCAAAACACAGCCAATACACTTAAGGGCACCCCTTCTTCAGGGTTGAGGGACAGGAACCATACATGGGGATTATAATAACCAATATAAAATGTATTACGGTTGTGCCAACATGCTTAATATGGATTTCGTTGCACGAGGGGACCTAATCATCAGCGTGATAGCTGTGGTCCAAATGGATTGGGGCAAAAGACAAAATTTCATATACATATACAAAAGAAAAATATAATAATTATGGATATAAATAAAAACAGAAATATAGGTAAAAATACAGAGTTGATAGAAAATGTTTTAATGTGAACTCCATGTGTATTCTTCCTTCAATCTTGGTGGGCTTTGTATTTTTCTTCCAGATTTGTGCAGTAGGCCAGTGTGAGACTTTGCTTCCTCTAATAAAGACCGCTCACTACTGCTCTCTCGTTGGGCAGGGTGATTGGTCTTGTCTCCACCCCTCCAGTTTGTAGTAGGTGGGGCTTGCTGGGTCCCTCCCCCAGCTCTTCTGTCTGCACAGGCTATGTACAGCACAGTAATGATGTCACCTCTACATCCGTCCTGGGTGTCATCTATGCTAAAAATGCCACCGATATTGGCCATATCAGTGATCAGACTGGAAAAATGATAGGCTTTTTAGGATATTCAGCTTTGCAGCACTGACCAGAACGATCACAGCACTGATCACATGACACATCTGACATATTCTTTAAACCAATGATGACCTCCATATCACTGAGGAAATTATGGAGCCTATCACTGTGGGAACTCAGCAAAGGGATGGTGGGAACTCTTCATAATGGGCACAGCAGGTGTACAGACCTGGGAACTCAGCACAGGGATGGTGGGAACCCCTCATAATGGGCACAGCAGGTGTACAGACCCGAGAACTCAGCACAGGGATGGTGGAAACCCCTCGTAATGGGTACCGCAGGTGTACAGACCCAGGAACTCAGCAGAGGGATGGTGGGGACTCCTCACAATGGGCACAGCAGGTGTACAGACCTGGGAACTCAGCACAGGGATGGTGGGAACCCCTCATAATGGGCACAGCAGGTTTACAGATCCGGTAACTCAGCAAAGGGATGGTGGAAACTCCTCACAATGGGCACAGCAGGTGTACAGACCCGGGAACTCAGCACAGGGATGGTGGGAACCCCTCATAATGGACACAGCAGGTTTACAGACCCGGTAACTCAGCACAGGGATGGTGGGAGCCCCTCATAATGGACACAGCAGGTGTACAGACCTGAGAACTCAGCACTAGGATGGAGGGAACCCCTCATAATGGGCACAGCAGGTGTACAGACCAGGGAACTCAGCACAGGGATGGTGGGAACTCCTCATAATGGGCACAGCGGGGGTACAGACCCGGGAACTCAGCACAGGGATGGTGGGAATCCCTCATAATGGGCACAGCAGATGTACAGACTTCAAAATTCACAGGGATATCTCCAATAAAGTTCCCTCTTCATCATTCACCAAATTCTGACATTTCCCTTTTGGATAAGCTGTCAGTTCACCCAAAACATTTTAATCTTTAATCTTCTAAGAATTATAGGGGATTTCCGGAAAAAAACAATTCTCAGAATGGATTATTATAAAGTGTAGGGCTTTCGAAAAACGAAACTAGAATCTAAATCAAATAAAATTTAATTTAATAATTGTTGGTTGGACCAATGAAAAGCCGGCTTCTTCAGTAAAACATAAAACGACTAATAATATACACAAGCCCATATCAGCCAATAAGAAGTGTTGTCCATGTATGGTCATATCTGGCCATGTATTAGCACAATTTAGTTGTATGGTGTGATCTGTGTGAGTGCGGGACCGAGACAGCACTGTATGTTTAGAGCAGGGGTATTGAATTAAAATTCATGGAGGTCCGATTAGCAAAATTTTCTTCCAGCAGAGGTCCAGATTGCATTTTTGCGTGATGACTCGGATTCTTTACATCACAGCCCAGGTGTGCAGGCACGACAGCCCATTCATTTGAATGGGCTGTTGTGTCTGTGTTTTCTGCTGGGAAAAGGCCCTGGCACCTTTTTAAAAACGCTGTCGCATTGAAACTGCATGGCGCGTATGTACCATGCAATTTCCATGTGTGGGAAACCGCACCTTGTATTTCATTGCATTTAAGAGTCAATTGTACCCTGCACGTTTTCTGTGCAGCTGCTTATCCCCCTTTACATCACCACTCACAGCACTGTCCCCCTTCACATCACCACTGTCCCCCCCCCCCCACACACACACAGCACTGTCCCCCTTCACATCACCACCCCCCACACACACACACAAAGCACTGCCCCCTTCATATATTCCCCCATCAGCACTGCCCCCTTCATATATTCCCCCATCAGCACTGCCCCCTTCATATATCCCCCCATCAGCACTGTCCCCTTCATATATCCCCCCATCAGCACTGTCCCCTTTCATATATCCCCCCCATCAGCACTGTCCCCTTCATATATCCCCCCCCATCAGCACTGTCCCCTTCATATATCCCCCCATCAGCACTGCCCCCTTCATATATCCCCCCCATCAGCACTGTCCCCTTCATATATCCCCCCATCAGCACTGCCCCCTTCATATATCCCCCCATCAGCACTGTCCCCTTCATATATCCCCCCATCAGCACTGTCCCCTTCATATATCCCCCCATCAGCACTGTCCCCTTCATATATCCCCCCCATCAGCACTGTCCCCTTCATATATCCCCCCCATCAGCACTGTCCCCTTCATATATCCCCCCATCAGCACTGTCCCCTTCATATATCCCCCCCATCAGCACTGTCCCCTTCATATATCCCCCCCATCAGCACTGTCCCCTTCATATATCCCCCCATCAGCACTGTCCCCTTCATATATCCCCCCCATCAGCACTGTCCCCTTCATATATCCCCCCCATCAGCACTGTCTCTCTTTACATCACCCCCCCCACCCCCCCCCCCACACACACACCACTGCCCCCTTATATCACCCCCACAGACCTGCCCCTTTGCATCACCCTCACACACATACACAGCACTGCCCTGTTAACACACACCCCCATAGCACTGCCCCCCTTTACATCAACACAGACCACTACCCTCTTAACATATCACCCCCACAGCATTGCTCCCCTTTACATGAAACACCACACTACCCCCCCCTGCACATGACCCCTGCTCCCCAATCAAACTTCACAGCCCTGTCCTCCCTTCACTCTCCTACCTTACACAGAGCGGAGAGCAGGAGGCGGGACAATCTCGAGGAAGACAGAGGAACAGCAGCGCTGCATGCATAGAGGCAGCCGACTGTGTGCCTCCCAGCCAATCACCTCCCGCCTCCCAGCAGCCAATCACCTTCCGCTTCCCAGCAGCCAATCACCTCCCGCCTCCCAGCAGCCAATCACCTCCAGCCTGAAATGCTAATTCAGGCAGCTGCCTCCCTCCATTCAATGCCGGTCCCGCCCCCAGTCTCAGTCCCGCCTCCTGCCATCCGCCCTGCTCTGCTAATGACAGCAGCAGAGACAGGGAAGAAATCCAGCAGCTGATGGCGGCGGTCCTGATGGAGCAGCAGCGCGGGCCGGAGACGGCCCGCGGGCCGCCATTTAGTGATGCCCGGTTTAGAGGATCGTATTACTATAATTCAATCCATGCAGGCCTAAACCTACCAAAGTCTACCCGAAAAACTTCAATATAATTTTGCGCCGCCCCCAACACACTATTATGAACATGAAAATAGTTATTAGCCCTTGTGAATTTTCTTATGATTAGCAAGTGATTTCCTGTAAGAAAAACTTTTCCCACACTCTGAACACGAATAAGGACGCTCACCAGTGTGACTTCTTTGGTGACTAACAAGGCCTCCTTTGTGAGGGAAACATTTCCCACACTCTGAACAAGAAAACGGACGTTCACCCGTGTGAATCCTTTGGTGTGTAACAAGGCAACTTTTCTGAAAGAAGCATTTCCCGCACTCTGAACAGGGATAGGGACGCTCCCCTGTGTGTATTCTCTGGTGTTTAACAAGATTTCCTTTCTGAATGAAAGATTTCCCGCACTCCGAACATGAATAAGGACGCTCACTCGTGTGAATTCTCTGGTGTATAAGAAAGGCTGTTTTCTCAGTGAAAGATTTCCCGCACTCTGAACATGAATAAAGACGATCACCTGTGTGAGTTTTCTGATGTGCAAGAAGCGTCGTTTTCAGAGTAAAACATTTCCCGCACTCTGAACAGGAAAAGGGACGTTCACCGGTGTGTACTCGCTGATGTTTCAGAAGGCGTCCTTTTTCAATAAAAGATTTCCCACACTCTGAACACGGAAAGGGACGTTCACCTGTGTGACTTCTCTGATGTCTATTAAGGTCTTCTTTGTAAACAAAACATTTCTCGCACTCCGAACATGAGTAAGGACGCTCACCTGTGTGACTCCTCTGGTGTATAACAAGTTGTCCATTTGTAATACAACGTTTCCCGCACTCTGAACATGAATAAGGACGTTCTCCTGTGTGAATTCTCTGATGTTTAGTAAGGTGACTTTTTAAGAAAAAACATTTCCCGCAGTCTGAACAGGAATAGGGACGCTCACCTGTGTGATACCTCTGGTGTGCATCAACTTGTCTTTTTGTACTGAAAGATTTCTCGCACTCTGTACATGAATAGGGACGCTCACCTGTGTGGATTCTTTGATGTTCAAGAAGCAATGAGTTTTTTTTAAAAGATTTCCCACACACTGAACATGACAACGAACGCTTTTCTTTATGGCTTATAGAAGCTTCATTGGAAATAGATGGCTCTAGTAAAGTATCTGTACTGTGAGGTCCTAGGGTCGTAATGTGTGGTCTGTCAGAAGCTTCCTCAGAGGTATTCCGGACATAGTGTCCACCTGTTGAAAAGCAATTTAACAATAAATGTTACAAGTATTTTCCAAACTTTGCATTTAGGAGACTTATGCACTGAGTAACTTTGTTTGTGCATTGATGACATTGTTACTGTGAGAATGGAGATGGACCTTTCATCTGGTGTACAGTATCTCCTCCTCATTTGTTGGGAACATGACGTTATATTGAGGAATGGAGATGGACCTTTCATATGGTGTACAGTATCTCCTCCTCATTTGTTGGGAACATGACGTTATATACTAATATGAAGACGTAAAATTTAAATCTGAATTCACTCTGCATTTATTGTTTATTACTCACTTGTGTCCATATGTAGAGAAGTTTCCACCGGTTTACTTTTTACAGCCATCTCCCCCTCCTCCATAGACTTCTGATCTCCACTCACCGACGTCTCTTCTTCTTCCTCTTTAAACTCAACTTTGATGTCTTTCAGCCCTTCGCCCTAAACCCCAAAAATAATAAAATATAACATCTGGAAACATTACTGCAAATAAAAAGAGATTACATAGAAGAATGTCCACCTGTGTGGATTCTTTGATGTTCAAGAAGCAATGAGTTTTTTTTAAAAGATTTCCCACACACTGAACATGACAACGAACGCTTTTCTTTATGGCTTATAGAAGCTTCATTGGAAATAGATGGCTCTAGTAAAGTATCTGTACTGTGAGGTCCTAGGGTCGTAATGTGTGGTCTGTCAGAAGCTTCCTCAGAGGTATTCCGGACATAGTGTCCACCTGTTGAAAAGCAATTTAACAATAAATGTTACAAGTATTTTCCAAACTTTGCATTTAGGAGACTTATGCACTGAGTAACTTTGTTTGTGCATTGATGACATTGTTACTGTGAGAATGGAGATGGACCTTTCATATGGTGTACAGTATCTCCTCCTCATTTGTTGGGAACATGACGTTATATTGAGGAATGGAGATGGACCTTTCATATGGTGTACAGTATCTCCTCCTCATTTGTTGGGAACATGACGTTATATTGAGGAATGGAGATGGACCTTTCATATGGTGTACAGTACCTCCTCCTCATTTGTTGGGAACATGACGTTATATTGAGGAATGGAGATGGACCTTTCATATGGTGTACAGTATCTCCTCCTCATTTGTTGGGAACATGACGTTATATACTAATATGAAGACGTAAAATTTAAATCTGAATTCACTCTGCATTTATTGTTTATTACTCACTTGTGTCCATATGTAGAGAAGTTTCCACCGGTTTACTTTTTACAGCCATCTCCCCCTCCTCCATAGACTTCTGATCTCCACTCACCGACGTCTCTTCTTCTTCCTCTTTAAACTCAACTTTGATGTCTTTCAGCCCTTCGCCCTAAACCCCAAAAATAATAAAATATAACATCTGGAAACATTACTGCAAATAAAAAGAGATTACATAGAAGAATGTCTTCTCATAGTTTAGAATAGTTTTTGAGTTCTACTAGCTCAGTCCCACCTACCTGATGATGGTGAGGGATGGTGTGATCTTCCTGTGTGGAATCCCAGGAATACAGACGACCAATGTCCTCCATAGACTGCTGATCTCCCTTTATCAATGTCTCTTTCTCTTTAACTTCAACTTTTTTGTCTGTCATTTCTTCACCCTAAACCCCAAAGTGAATAGCAAACAGTTATGAAAAGTGAAAGGAGATTACATTGGGGCATGGCATTTTTTAGTTTAGAATACCTTTTTAGACCTAGTTTCTCAGCCCCCCCTACCTGATGATGGTGGGGGATGGTGTGACCTTCCTGTGTGGAATCCCAGGAATACAGAGGACGGGGACATCTCTCTGGTGGGTTCCCATTACTGGATCCATCTGTAGGAAACACACACACTGACTGAATACATTGTTTCTATGTGTTTATCAGATGATGGGGGATCTAGGTGGATCCTCCGTACTGCTCTCTCCTTTACAATAAAGTCTCCTCTTACCCGGTGATGTGAGGGACGGCTGATTCTCCATCATGACGTCCTTGTAGAGATCCTTGTGTCCTTCTATATACTCCCACTCCTCCATGGAGAAATAGACAGTGACATCCTGACACCTTATAGGAACCTGACACACACAATGATACAGTTACCATCCAGACACATTCCTTGTCTGTTACTGGATAATGTCCCAGAATTCCCATATATAGTGTGCTAAAATCAGGTGCTGCTAAATATCGTATACCTAATAATATCCGAGCTATAACACCAGTTCCCCTTCTGTTATGGGCTAACACAAAAGACCTAGTCTAGTATAACAAAAAGGGTAAATTATTGTTTTATTTAAAAAGATAAGTGTGATGTCATGTGACCTCCCAGAATCCTCCTCACCTCTCTGGTCAGGTCTGTATTTTATTAATAGAGATAAGAGTGATGTCATGTGACCTCCCAGAATCCTCCTCACCTCTCTGGTCAGGTCTGTATTTTATTAATAGAGATAAGAGTGATGTCATGTGACCTCCCAGAATCCTCCTCACCTCTCCGGTCAGGTCTGTGTTTTATTAATAGAGATAAATAAGAGTGATGTCATGTGACCTCCCAGAATCCTCCTCACCTCTCCGGCCAGGTCTGTGTTTTATTAATAGAGATAAGAGTGATGTCATGTGACCTCCCAGAATCCCGCTCACCTCTCCGGTCAGGTCTGTGTTTTATTAATAGAGATAAGAGTGATGTCATGTGACCTCCCAGAATCCTCCTCACCTCTCCGGTCAGGTCTGTGTTTATTTAATAGAGATAAGAGTGATGTCATGTGACCTCCCAGAATCCCGCTCACCTCTCCGGTCAGGTCTGTGTTTTATTAATAGAGATAAGAGTGATGTCATGTGACCTCCCAGAATCCTCCTCACCTCTCCGGTCAGGTCTGTGTTTATTTAATAGAGATAAGAGTGATGTCATGTGACATTCCCAGAATCCTCCTCACCTCTCCGGTCAGGTCTGTGTTTATTTAATAGAGATAAAAGTGATGTGACTGGCTCAGTGTTCTCTGTACAGCATTACGGTATCAGTCAGAGCTATATAAAAGGAATACAATCATGTGTTAATATTTTACAATATATGTGTGTATTATCATCTGTTGGAGATAAAAGACGTCACAATGACTATGGAGGAAGAGGACAGAACATGACAGGGGGAGGGTGTAGCTGGCCAGCTATAACCTGTCCTAGGTTGCTAATATGACCTACATGCATATACAGCTAGACCTGATAATAACCTCAATACAGTGCATATGTTTATATGTGAGAGACAAAAGCAGTTATTTACTGTGACTTTGTTTGGATGTCATATAACAGTAAAGCCCCGTACACACACGCAGATCGTCGTCATACAAATGTTCGTCTTTTCTCCCCGGGATGTCGGTGTCTGTTGAAAAGTGCAAAGACAGCACAAGAATTTTGTCTGCAGACTTCAGCTGACTGCAGAAGTGATGTCATGTAATGGTTAACTTTCCCTGTGTTTTTTATTTTCTGAGCATGCCCAGTCTTGCAAATCTGCGGTCTGTCGGCCGAATTCTGTACTGACAGGCGAACAATCGTCCGTTCTGGTGTCCGCAGACAAAAATTTTCATGTTTGCAAGAAAGACTTTTGTCCGCGGATTGTGCGCAGACATCTGTCGGAGGCACCATACTAACACGCATACAATCGGCAGATCTTTCGTCCGCCGACGTTTGTATGCCGACGATCGGTACGTGTGTACGGGCCTTTATATATTGTGTTCACAGAAGCAAAAAGGAAATATGCCTGTAAGATTCATCTATATGCCTGTAAGGTGAGCTCAGACACATCAGAATTGAAACCAGAAAGCACTTTATTACCCATAAGGAGTTTTATGGCCAATCACAGCCAATCTCACACTCAGCAACAGTCTTGGCCAATCACAGCCAGCCTTACACCCATTTTTTGTCTAAAGTTCCATGCTCTCAGCCAGCCTTCTCATTCCACTACAGAGAGGAGATCTGTACAGACACAGATCCACAGAGTCAGTTTTATGGAAGCAAGTGGCCAAAAATAGGTAATTAATACAGTTATACATGTTCCTATTGTTAGTAATGTGATTAGAGCTGTATACTGAACTAGTTATGTGTTCACTTGTAGTTCCAGCAAACGAACACAAACAAACTATCAAATATCAAACAGCAATAGAGAGAGAAATATATCCACCATTTTGTTATATTTTATTCAGCACATGTTTGTACATGGACTGTCTTCTGCAAGGTGTTATCTATGAAGAAAAGTTGGAGTTAACCACTTGCCGACCGCCGCACGACTATATACGGCGGCGGTCAGCCCCTCCCAGGCAAAGTGACGTACCGGTACGTCACTAGCCTGGAAGCCAATAGGGGACGAGCTCCTGACACCACGCGCATGAAGCCCGCGCGTGTGACCGGTGGACCCGATGTCCGCTGGTCACTCGCGATTCTCGGGTGGAGAGGGAGAAAGGCAGGCGGCTAATGTAAACAAAGCCGCCTGTCATTCTCCCCTGTGTAAAAGCACAGATCATACGGTCCTGCTATGTAGGACCGTTGATCTGTGCTGTTACACACGCAGCCACATCCAATCACAGTTAGATGCACGCCCCTAGGGACACACTTAACCCCTCCCTCTCCAATAAAGTTAACCCCTTCCCTCCCAGTGTCATTTTTACAGTAACAGTGCATATGTATAGCACTGATTACTGTAGTAATGTCACTGGTACCCCCAAAAGTGTAAAAAATGTCAGTCAAGGGTCGGATCTGTCCGCCGCAATGTCGCTGTCCCGCAAAAAAAAAAAAAAATCGCAGATTGCCGCCATTACTCGTTAAAAAAAAAAAAAATACAAAAATCTTTCCCGTAGTTAGTAAACGCAATAACTTTTGCACAAACCAATTAAAATACGCTTTTCGCGATTTTTATTTTTTTTACCAAAAATATGTAGCATAAAACAAATTGGCCTAAAATGTTAAAAAAATTTGATTTTTACATTTCTTTTTGGGGAATTTCATATAAAAAAAAAAGTGAAAAATATTGTTATTTTTGCAAAATTGTCGCTCTTTTTTTGTTTATAGCGCATGATCAAAAAATCGCACAGGTGATCAAATACCACCAAAAGAAAGCTCTGTTTGTGGGAAAAAAAGGACGTCAAATTCGTTTGGGTACAGCGTCGCACGACCGCGCAATTGTCCGTTAAAGTCACGCAGTGCCGAATCGCAAAATAGGCCCTGGTCAGGAAGGGGGTAAAATCTTCCGGGGCTTAAGTGGTTAAGCGTTTGGTGTGCTCTTTAAACCTACTGCTTTCCATAGAACGGTATTAGAGGAATTTGTAGAGTAACAGACAGTCTGGTTAGATTGAAGTCAGAGAGATTAAGTTCTTTTAATGCCACAGCACATAAGGCACTTTGTAGTGCTGCACCTGCCATAGAGGGGGGGTTACTGGGTGTAAATATAAAATAATATCTTATTACCTCCTCTGCTGCCACTTTTAGCAATGTCTCCTCTCACCTGGAACTTCCTGTTTTATATGTGACATCACTTCCTATGTTTTTTAACCTTATATTACTTCCTGTCTACCTCTTCTATCACTTCCTGTCTGTTGAGTTCCACTGACAATAAGTAAGATTGCCCCCTTGTGGAGAATATAAAAAAAGCAGAATACATTGGGGAGCTTTTTCATACTTCTATGGCGGTGTAACGTTAAAAAACCATACCCCGTGGAGAAACCATACCCTCGTCACTTCCGGTCTGAAACAGCTGAGCAGCGCAGTAGTGCGCATGCTCAGAGCCCCGGATACGTGAGTGAAGAAGAGAGAATTTGAGAAGTGCGCATGCTCGGTGGGCATGAAATTATCACAGCACTGTCTCTAATATAATACTTGCGGCGGGTACATTAAAACACTACGGGTGCAACATAAATCATGTCCTCTCCTATCGCGGTAACTTCCCTCATCTCCAGTAATAAATATAAAAGCGGCGGCGGGTGTATAAGATGTAAATGTGACGGCGATCGCGGCTCCGTTATCCGCTTTTATATTTATTACCGGAGATGAGGGAAGTTACAGCGATAGGAGAGGACATGATTTATGTTGCACCCGAAGTGTTTTAATGTACCCGCCGCAAGTTTAACTACCGTGAGAAATCCATACCCTCCGTAGCGGAACCGGAAGTGCCGAGGGTATGGTTTTCTCACGGGTATGGATTTTTCACGGAACACCGGCTTCTAATTTCTTTTTTACAATAGACCAAAGTTAAAAAACCAAAAATACAATAAAAATTATATAAGTCATAATTATGGGAAACTAAAGAATGAAAAACACATGCCAATTGTGGTATACAACATTATTATAAAACATATATATATATATAAATTAAATCACATACACATCGCTGGAAAGGAAATCTAAGACATTTAAGATAGTTAAAATAAAACCTATAAGTAATAGATTGGAATATCTGAATGGCTTTAGTAACTATTATAGTAATAGTGAGATCATTGTAGGCATGTAGCCCGGCTCTGGAATAAAACCTATACCCAACGGGTAATAATAACCTATGGCCAGCACTGCTCTCATTTCACAACTGGGAGAAGCCTGGTGAACCCATCTACACTGCAGAGAAGTCTCATCAGAAGCGGTGTTCAACCAGAAAATCATTCCTCGGAGGTCATAACAAAGCCAGTGATCCCTCTCCTCTCTGTGTACACCTGTATCTCCAGTGATCCTTGTCACTCCTGTGCATTCCCGTCTTTCCATTGATCCTTGTAACCCCTGGGCACTCTTGTGTCACCAGTGACTTCTGTATCTTCAGTAATCCCTGTACACGTTCGTTTCTACAGTGACTCCTATGTCTCCAGTGATCCCTGCAACCTCCATGCATTTGATCCCTGCAACCTCCTGTCTTTCCAGTGATCCCCTGTGCCTTCCTCTGTCTCCAGTGACACCCGTTGCTCCAGTGTTCCCTGTAACTTTTGCACATTCGTGTGTCTCCAGTGATCCATGCAACGCCCGTGCATTCCTGTCTTTCCAGTGATCCCTATAACCCCTGTTTCTCCATTGACTTCCGTATCTCCAGTGATCCCTCAAATCTCTGTGGCCACCTGTAACTCCAGTGTTCCCTGTACAATCCAGTGTCACCAGTGATCTCTGGAACCCCTGTGCACTCCTGTGTCACCAGTGATCCCTGTAACCTCTCCATCTGTAAACCCCATACACTCCTGTTTCTCTAGTGACTTTGGTATCTCTAGTACTCCCTGTAACCCCTATGCACTCCTGTGTCTGCGGGGGTCCCTGTAATCCCTGTGCACTCCTCTGTCTCCAGTGACATCTGTTGCTCCAGTGTTCCCTGTAACCCCTGTGTCTACAATGACTCCAGTGATCCCTGCAACCCCTGTACACTCCTGTGTCTTCAGTGATCCCTGTAACCCCTGTGCACTCTTCTGTCTCCAGTGACATCTGTTGTTCCAGTGATCCCTGTGCACTTCTCTGTCTCCAGTGATCCCTACAAACCCCTGTGCACTCTGTATCTCCAGTGAACCTTGCAACCCCTGGGCACTCCTCTGTCTCCAGTGACATCTGTTGCTCCAGTGTTCCCTGTAACCCCTGTGCACTCCTCTGTCTCCAGTGATCCCTGTAACCCCTGTGCACTCCTCTGTCTCCAGTGATCCCTGTAACCCCTGTGAACTCCTCTGTCTCCAGTGATCCCTGTAACCCCTATGCACTCCTCTGTCTCCAGTGATCCCTGTAACCCCTGTGCACTCCTCTGTCTCCAGTGATCCCTGTAACCCCTGTGCACTCCTCTGTCTCCAGCTATCCCTGCAACCCCCATGCACTTCTGTCTTTCCAGTGATCCATGTACACTCCTGTTTCTCCAGTTATCCCTGTAACCGCTGTACACTCCTCTGTCTCCAGTGACATCTGTTGCTCCAGTGTTTCCTGTAACCCCTGTACACTCTTGTATCTCTCCAGTGCTTTCTGTATCTCTAGTGATCCCTGTAACCCCCGTGCATTCCTGTCTTTCCTGTGTTCCCTGTAACCCCCTGTACACTCCTGTGTCCTATAATTATTTTATAGCAGTGGACTTTTTCGGAAGTCCACGGCAGATCAACTTGTGGTAGGTTCCTAAGGTGGATCCATTTAGATGTGGAAGAATTGTGGAGGGTCATAACTAAAAGACATGAAACCTAAAGGGGTTGTAGAACAATCATGTTTATTGGAAAATAAAAGACCTTCAAACACAGCCAATGCATTTAAGGGCACCCCTTCTTCAGGGTTGAGGGACAGGAACCATACAAGGAGATTAAAATAACCAATAAAAATGTATTACGGTTGTGCTAGCAAGCGTAATATGGATTTCGTTGCATGAGGGGACCTAATCATCAGCGTGATAGCTGTGGTCCAATGGATTGGGGACAAAGACAAAATTTCATATACAGTACATAAACAAAAGAAAAATATAAGAATTATGCATTTAAATAAAAACAGAAATATAGGTAAAAATACAGAGTTGATAGAAAATGTTTTAATGTGAACTCCATGTGTATTCCTTCTTGAATCTTGGTGGGCTTTGTATATTTCTTCCAGATTTGTGCAGTAGGCCAGTGTGAGACTTTGCTTGCTCTAATAAAGACCGCTCACTACTGCTCTCTCGGTGGGCAGCGTGATTGGTCTTGTCTCCACCCCTCCAATTTGTAGTGGGAGGGGCTTGCTGGGTCCCTCCCCCAGCTCTCCTCTCTGCACAGGCTATGTACAACACAGTGATAATGTCACCTCTACATCCATCGTGGGTGTCATCTATGCTAAAAATTAGTGATCGACCAATGTCGTTTTTTTACCGCCGATACTGATATTTTTTTTTTTGTTTAATGTCTACAGGTACTGTGGTGGAGGGATCTGGGGGTCATAAAGATCCCAAACCTCTCCTCTGCACATAAAGCATTCAAAACGCCAAGTTTGGCTGTTTTGAATGCTGTAAGATTTTGAATCTTCCGGGTACTCGGTGGCGCCGAATTCAAAGAAACTGAGACTCAGTCAGACGGCGGCAGTGCAGATGGAGACCCGGTCAGACGGCGGTGGTGAAGGTAGGATGCCCAAGTCTCCGGGTGGGACAGGAGACAGCCGACCGGCTATGGACGCCGGTACTGGGGTGATGCCTCTAGCTGCAGGCATCACCCCGGTACATGCACTTTCCCGAAATATCGGTAAATCAAAAGGCCGATTCCGATATATCGTGGAAAGTGCATATCAGCCCTCAATATATCACTGAGGAAATTATGGAGACAATCACTGTGGGAACTGAGCACAGGGATGGTGGAAACCTCTCATATTGGGCACAGCAGGTGTACAGACCCGGGTACTCAGCACAGGGATGGTGGGAACCCCTCATAATGGGCACAGCAGGTGTACAGACCCGGGTACTCAGCACAGGGATGGTGGGGGCCCCTCATAATGGGCACAGCAGGTGTACAGACCCAGGAACTCAGCACAGGGATGGTGGGAACTCCTCATAATGGGCACAGGAGGTGTACAGACCCAGGTGCTCAGCACAGGAATGGTGGGAATCCCTCATAATCCGATATCAGCCAATAAGAAGTGTTGTCCATGTATGGTCATATCTGGCCATGTATTAGCACAGTTTAGTTGTATGGTGCGGTCTGTGTGAGTGCGGGACCGGGTCAGCGCTGTACGTTTAGAGGATCATATTACTAGAATTCAATCCCTGCAGGCCTAAACCTACCAAAGTCTACCCAAAAAAAAAACTTCAATATATTTTTTCCCCGCCCCCAACACACTATTATGAACATGAAAATAGTTATTAGCTCTTGTGAATTTTCTGATGAGTAACAAGTGATTTCCTGTAAGAAAAACTTTTCCCACACTCTGAACACGAATAAGGACGCTCACCAGTGTGACTTCTTTGGTGACTAACAAGGTCTCCTTTCTGAAGGAAACATTTCCCGCACTCTGAACAAGAAAACGGACGTTCACCCGTGTGAATCCTATGGTGTGTAACAAGGGAACTTTTCTGAAGGAAGCATTTCCCGCACTCTGAACAGGGATAGGGACGCTCACCTGTGTGTATTCTCTGGTGTTTAACAAGATTTCCTTTCTGAATGAAAGATTTCCCGCACTCCGAACATGAATAAGGACGCTCACTCGTGTGAATTCTCTGGTGTATAAGAAAGGCTGTTTTCTCAGTGAAAGATTTTCCACACTCTGAACATGAATAAAGACGATCACTTGTGTGAGTTTTCTGATGTGCAAGAAGCACCTTTTTCTGAGTAAAACATTTCCCGCACTCTGAACAGGAAAAGGGACGTTCACCGGTGTGTATTCGCTGATGTTTCAAAAGGCATTCTTTTTCAATAAAACATTTCCCGCAATCTGAACATGAATAAGGACGTTCAACTGTGTGAGATTTCTGATGTCTAAGAAGACTACTTCTTAGAATAAAACCTTTCCCGCACTCTGAACATGAATATGGACGTTCACCTGTGTGAATCTTTTGGTGTCTAACAAGTAAATTTTGGAGAACAAAGAATTTACCGCACTTCGAACACGAATAGGGACGCTCGCCTGTGTGAATTTTTTGGTGTAAAAGTAGTACTGATTTCACAGAAAAACATTTCCCACACTCTGAACATGAATAGGGACGCTCACCCGTGTGAATTCTCTGGTGCTTCCAAAGGTTTGCTTTCTGATTGAAGCATTTCCCGCACTCTGAACACGAAAAAGGTTGCTCTCCTGTGTGACTTCTCTGATGTACAAGAAGAGCGTTTTTCTCAGTGAAAGATTTCCCGCACTCTGAACATGAAAAGGGACGCTCACCTGTGTGAATTCTCTGGTGCTTACGAAGGTTTGCTTTCTGGCTGAAACATTTTCCGCACTCTGAACATGAATAAGCACGCTCTGCTGTGTGACTTCTCCGGTGTATAAGAAGAACTTTTTTCTCAGGGAAACATTTTCCGCACTTTGAACATGAATAGGGACGCTCACCAGTGTGAATCTTCTGGTGTTTAAGAAGGTCTCCTTTCTGAATGAAACATTTCCCACACTCTGAACATGAATAGGGACGCTCTCCCGTGTGATGATTCTTGTGTAGATGTTCTCTGTTATCACTGAAGGATTTCCCACACGAAGAAAAGGATTGCTCTCCTTCATTACTAAGCAAAGATTCCATGGGATTAGATGGATCTGTTGATCTATCCATAGTCTGAGATCTTAGATTTATATCTGGAGTAACAGTATGTGATTGGTCAGAAAATTCCTCAGGATTAGAGGGATCCATTGGTCCCCCCAATTGATAAGGTGTGGGATGTGTATTTGGAGTAACGGGATTTACTCCTGGAGAACATTTTGTGATGTCATCATCTTCTGCACTATGACCTGGAGAGAGAAAATCAAATGTTAATCAAAGGTCTCCCACACATCGCCCCCTAGTGGTGGAAAACAAAATTAAAATGTTTGAAGTTTTCTTAATGTTTTGCATTCTGAGTCCTATTTGTTGGTCCATAACTCAACAGTCTGACAGAGCTCTGTCACAGAAATGGGTGATATCATTAGAGAAAAATATAACTGGGGAGGACTGAGCGGCAGAGGATCAGCAGAGCTGGAGGAGAACAGCAGGAGAAACTAGTAACTGTCACAGCGTGGGAGTAATATAGTGGGAGGTAAACGGGGACCAGAGAGAGGGGAGGATCAGCAAACCAGAGGATGAGCAGAGCTGGGGGTTACTACTGAGTGGGGGATCAGCAGAGCTGGAGGTTACTACTGAGTGGGGGATCAGCAGAGCTGGGGGTTACTACTGAGTGGGGGATCAGCAGAGCTGGGGGTTACTACTGAATGGGGAGATCAACAGAGCTGGGGGTTATTACTGAGCGGGGGGATCAGCAAAGCTTGGGGTTACTACTAAGCGGGGATCAGCAAAGCTGGGGGTTATTACTGAGCGGGGGATCAGCAAAGCTGGGGGTTATTACTGAGCTGGGGGTTACTAGTGAGCTGGGGATCAGCAGAGCTGGGGATTACTACTAAGTGGGGGATCAGCAGAGCTCGGGGTTACTACTTAGCTGGAGATCAAAAGAGCTGGGGGTTACTACTAAGCTGGGGATCAGCAGAGCTGGGGGTTACTACTGAGTGGGGACTTAACAAAATGGTGTTTTCAGGGATAGGATCCCATCAGCTAATGGACCATGGCCCTGGACTCAAAGTGATGCATCACATGACAAAGTGGGAACATGACGTTATATTGAGGAATGGAGATGGACCTTTCATATGGTGTACAGTATCTCCTCCTCATTTGTTGGGAACATGACGTTATATTGAGGAATGGAGATGGACCTTTCATATGGTGTACAGTATCTCCTCCTCATTTGTTGGGAACATGACGTTATATTGAGGAATGGAGATGGACCTTTCATATGGTGTACAGTATCACCTCCTCATTTGTTGGGAACATGACATTATATTGAGGAATGGAGATGGACCTTTCATATGGTGTACAGTATCACCTCCTCATTTGTTGGGAACATGACATTATATTGAGGAATGGAGATGGACCTTTCATATGGTGTACAGTATCTCCTCCTCTTTTGTTGGGAAAATTACATTATATTGAGGAATACATACGTTATACTATATGAAGAAGTAACATGAAAATGTGAATTCTTGCTGCATTTAATGTTTAAAGACGTCATACGCACTGACGAAACGCGCGTAAGGTGGAACGCACGCTGCTTACGTCACGGGTGCCTGAGTGGAACCGCTCTCCACTCACGGGCACCATTTTGGCTGGCGAAATTTCTTTTTTTATGTACTGTATACCTACTTACCCTATTAAAGACAATTTTTAATGGTATTACACTATCTGGAGCTTTTTTTTACCCTGCATACCCTGACCGGATCCTGCGGATCAAGGCTATCCAGGAGGGGAATTCCAGATCATCGCGGTACTACAAAGCCCAGCAGTGTCCTCTCTGGCCCTGGTGGCCATAAAGTGATTATAGGTCTTAATACCGTATGGTATATAGGACCCACAGCATCTGGTGAGTGTATTTTGCTATTATCCCCCACTGTGACACCACAAGTACCAGCATTTGGATCATTGGAGGATTCAACACAGAGCACCTGCACTTTTCCTTTATTGGCACTCAAGATATACTTGCATTCTCACTTATGAACTTTTATATAGACTTTTTTACCTGCACATTTGCACTTGAGGCACCTATTGATGTAATTTATTGAATATATTATTTATTTGACATATTTATTTGATTGTTTTTGCACTCACTTTTAGCACCTTCCTCACCATTAATATTATTACTGCATATCCGTTGTCCATTTTATTTTTGTAAATTTTAGAAATTAAGGGTTTATCGTTATTGGATTATTTGATAGCACCCAGCACTTTATTTGAAGCCCACCAATATTCCAACCCTGGGTATTGACTAGTCATTATCCAGTCCTGTTTTATTCCAAGCAAGCGCTATAGTTGGCCGCAAATCTTTTGGGGTCTTACTTATACTACATTTAATGTTTATTACTTACTTGTGTCCATATGTAGAAAAGATTCCTCTGGTTTAATTTGCATATTCATTTCCCCCTCCTCCATTGACTGCCGATCTCCACTCACCAACGTCTCTTCTTCTTCCTTTTTAATCTCAACTTTGATGTCTTTCAGTTCTTCACCCTAAACCCGAAGATGATAAAATATATAATCTGGAAATATTACTGCAACTAGCAAGAGATTACATAGAAAAAAAAATTAATCTCATAGTTTAGAATAACTTTTAAGTTCTAGTTCAACAGTCCCACCTACCTGATGATGGTGGGGGATGGTGTGATCTTCCTGTGTGGAATCCCGGGAATACAGAGGACGGGGACATCTCTCTGGTGGGTTCCCATTACTGGATCCACCTACCTGATGATGGTGAGGGATGGTGTGATCTTCCTGTGTGGAATCCCGGGAATACAAAGGACCACCATCCTCCATAGATTGCTGATCTCCCTTTATCAATGTCTCTTCCTCTTTAACCTCAACTTTTATGTCTTTCGATTCTTCACTCTAAAAGTGAATTGCAAACATTTATGAAAAGTGAAAAGAGATTACATTGGAAAATGACATCTTTTAAATTAGAATATATTTTAGGTCTACATGCTCAATCCCATCTACCTGATGATGATGATGGTAAGGTATGGTGTGATCTTCCTGTGTGGTATCCCGAGAATACAGAGAACGGGGACATCTCTCTGGTGGGTTTGTGTCACTGATTGGCTCCATCATAATGTCCTTGAAGGGGTCTTTGTGTCCTTTTGAAAACTCCCCCATCACATTAACCTCATTATCCTCCTCCTTTATCTCTTCTTTAACAGCATTATTCAAATCATTCTTGTTGATACCCTGAACATTTTAATAAATATGAGATTACCTGTAATAACATTGATCAAATTGTTAGTATCATCTGTTAATTATTATTTTTCTACTTAACTGTTTGTGAGGTGGTGTGATCTTCCTGTATGGAATTCTGGGAATACAGAGGACCTCCCCCTCCCATATACTGCTGATCTCCGCTCATCGACCTCTCTTCTTCCTCCTCTTTAATCTCAGCTTTGATGTCTTTCAGTTCCTCATCCTAAACCCCAAAGATGTTAGAATATATTTGAAAAATGGAACAAGAGATTACATAGAAGAACGTCCTCTCATAGCTTAGAATTATGTTACTCAGTCCCACCTACCTGATGATGGTGAGGGATGGTGTGACCTTCCTGTGTGGAATCCCAGGAATACGGAGGACGGGGACATCTCTCTGGTGGGTTCCCATTACTGGATCCATCTGTAGGAAACACACACACTGACTGAATACATTGTTTCTATGTGTTTATCAGATGATGGGGGATCTAGGTGGATCCTCCGTACTGCTCTCTCCTTTACAATAAAGTCTCCTCTTACCCGGTGATGTGAGGGGCGGCTGATTCTCCATCATGATGTCCTTGTAGAGATCCTTGTGTCCTTCTATATACTCCCACTCCTCCATGGAGAAATAGACAGTGACATCCTGACACCTTATAGGAACCTGACACACACAATGATACAGTCACCATCCAGACACATGCCTTGTCTGTTACTGGATAATGTCCCAGAATTCCCGTAATTAGGGTGCTAAAACTAGGTGCTGCTAAATATCGTATGCTTATTAATATCCGAGCTGTAACACCAGTTCCCCTTCTGGTATGGGCTAATACACAGTTTAGTATTTAGAAAGGTAGGTGAGTGTTTTATTAATAGAGATAAGACTAATCTCATGTGACCTCCCAGAATCCTCCTCACCTCTCTGGTCAGGTCTTTTTTAATATTAGAGATAAGAGTGATGTCATGTGATCTCCGAGAATCCGCCTCAACTCTCTGGTCAGATGTGTTTTTTTTAATAGAAATATTAGTGATATCATGTGACCTCCCAGAATCCTCCTCACCTCTCCGGTCAGGTCTGTGTTTTATTAATAGAGATAAGAGTGATGTCATGTGACCTCCCAGAATCCTCCTCACCTCTCCGGTCAGGTCTGTGTTTTATTAATAGAGATAAGAGTGATGTCATGTGACCTCCCAGAATCCTCCTCACCTCTCCGGTCAGGTCTGTGTTTTATTAATAGAGATAAGAGTGATGTCATGTGACCTCCCAGAATCCTCCTCACCTCTCCGGTCAGGTCTGTGTTTTATTAATAGAGATAAGAGTGATGTCATGTGACCTCCCAGAATCCTCCTCACCTCTCCGGTCAGGTCTGTGTTTTATTAATAGAGATAAGAGTGATGTCATGTGACCTCCCAGAATCCTCCTCACCTCTCCGGTCAGGTCTGTGTTTTATTAATAGAGATAGGAGTGATGTCATGTGATCACCCGGAATCCTCCTCACCTCTCCGGCCCGGGTTTTATTAATAGAAATAAAACTGATGTGACTGTCTCAGTGTTCTCTGTACAGCATTACGGTATATGTTAGAGCTATATACAGAAATTCAATCATTCTATTTATTATACAATATTTTTGTGTATATCATCATCTCCTGGGGATAAAAGACATCACAGTGACTATGGAGGAAGAGGATGGAACATGACGGGGGGGGGGGGGGGGTTACTGGGTGTAAATATAAAATATCGTATTACCTCGTCTGCTGCCAGTTCCAGCAATGTCTCCTCTCTACTTCCTCGCGATACACCTTAAACTTCCTGTTTATATGTGACATCACTTCCTATTTTTATTTTTTACCCTACATTACTTCCTGTCTTCCCCTCCTATCACTTCCTGTCTGTTGCGTTCCACTGACAATAAGTAAAACCGCCTCCTTCTGGAGAATATAAAAACTGCCGTCTACGTTGATTTTATTTCTTCATACTTTTATAGCCGCTTCTTGGTGGGTTCTGTAATTTCTTGTATATGTTAAACTGCCGAAAATTTTAAAATAAAAAAAAAAAGGATTTGATGATGAAAGTCACAATTATGGGAAACTAAAGAATGAAAAACATATGCTTGCTAATTATGAAATACAACATTATTATAAAAAACGTATATATATATATACATATATGCAAATAAATCACATACACATCGCTCGACAGAAAGTCTAAGGCATTTAATATAGTTAAAATAAAACCTTTAAAGTGGAACTTCACTCTCTCAATCAACATGGACTATTTTTAATCCTTATGCTACTAGCATTAGTAAATAGATAGGAAAGTATATCATATTTACTTGTTTTACACTTTTTTTTGCATTTCTTTAGTTACTTCCTGGTTTCCATGCCTCGGCAAATGATGTCATACATCCCAGGAGTCTTGAGGAGGGGAGTGAGGGTTCTCGGCTCAGCCAATGCCTGAGACGGATTCTAGGAAGTAAATGATACATGAATCATCTGCCCTTACTCAAGATGGCCACGGGGGCATTTTTTTTTTTTTTGTTATTATTTCTCACCAAAGTAAAGCATGGAGACATGGATGGAGGAGTTTGTTTTAAAACTAAAAATTAATTAAATAACGTTTTTGATTTGTGGTGCCCAGATGCAATGCAGTTCCTCTTTAAGTAATAGACTGGAATATCGGAATGGCATTAGTAACTATTATAGTAATCGTGAGATCATTGTAGGCATGTAGCCCGGCTCTGGAATAAAACCTATACCCAACGGGTAATAATAACCTATGGCCAGCACTGCTGTTAGTTCAGAACTTGGCAACCCTGGTGCACCCATCTACACTGCAGAGAAGTCTCATCAGAAGTGATCTTCATGGAAGAAGATCAACCACAAAACCATTCCCTGGAGATCACAACAAAGCCAAAAGACTCCTCAAAGCACCAAAACAACAGCACTGGGGTGTGGAAAAATGTCAGCATGTGTTCTGGATTGATGAATGTAAAATTTCAATATTTGAGTTTGAGAGAAGGCAGTTTGTCCACTAATGGTCTGGAACCATGCATGGAGGAAAAGGGAAAAGAATATGTCGAGCAGAGTAGAGGTTTTCTGCAGGGGTGGGGCTGGATTTCCACAAATAAGTTGGTGATTTGGTCAAGGTTGATGAGACCCTCACTGCAAAAAAGATTCCTATCTATCATACAACATCGTTAGGGAGTGTAAAACTCACCTCTTCAGGAAAGCAGTGTCAGGTCTTCTCTCTTGTGCAGCTGCCAAGACTTCTGTTTTTTTTCCATGGTGTTGGTGCTGCAGCCAATCAAGAGACAATACTCCTCATTAATCTGAGTTTAAAGGGCTGGGCTTAAATGACTTTATCTCCAGTGGTCCCTATACCCCTGAGCTCTCCTGTGTCTCTAGTGACTTCTATGTCTCTAGTGTGATCCATGTAACCCCTGTGCACTTCTCTGTCTCCACTGCCTTCTATATATCGTGATCCCTGTAACTCCCTTTGGTTGATTCCTGAAACCCCTGAGTACTCCTGCGTCTCTAGTGACTTTTGTATCTTTAGTGATCCCTGTAACCCCTGAGCACTCTTGTCTCTAGAGACTTTTGTATCTCCAGTGATTCCTGTAACCCCCTAAGCACTCCTGTGTCTCCAGTGATCCCTGTATCCCCTGAGCACTCCTCTGTCTCCAGTGACTTCTGTATTTTTAGTGATCCCTGTAACCCCTGAGCACTCCTGTGTTCTAGTGACTTCTGTATCTCTAGGGATCCCTGTAACCCCTGAGCACTCCTGTGACTTTTGTATCTCCAGTGATCCCTGTAACCCCTAAGCACTCCTGTGTCTCTAGTGACTTTTGTATCTCCAGTGATCCTTGTAACCCCTGAGCACTCTTCTCCATGACTTCTGTATCTTCGTTGATCCTTGTAACCCCTGTGTCTCCAGGGATCTTTGTAATTCCTCTGTCTCCATTGACTTCTGTATCTCCAGTGATCCCTGTAACCCCTCTGCACTAAGAAAATCGGAAGTAAAATTTCATCCGATGAACGATCTGCCGATTTTTGGATCGTTAGTACAGTGCTTTCCACAGTCAATTACGAATTTTTCTATGACAAAAACAGAATGTGCAGGCTATAAAATGTTTATCGTACGCAAACTTAACGTTTGATTTACGTTTTCTTGGTAAAGTTTTTGTCTGAAAAAAATTGTAAGAGCAAGACTACGCATGCTCGTAAATGAAAAAATGCATACAAAACAATTCAACACGTGACATCACTTCTAAAGTTGAATTCTGTTGTACGAGAATTTTCATATGAAAGTAACTCTTCACTTTCCCTATGAGACGAGCATGCAACAAAAGAACGGACATAAATTCATCCGATAACCCGACCGTGTGTACAAGGCTTTACACTCTTTTGTCTCGAGGGATCCCTGTAACCTCTTTACACTCTGATGTCTCGAGGGATCCCTGTAACCTCTTTACACTCCGATGTCTCCAGGGATCCCTGTAACCTCTTTACGCTCCAATGTCTTCGGGGATATCTGTAACCTCTTTACACTCCGATGTCTCCAGGGATCCCTGTAACCTCTTTATGCTCCAATGTCTCCAGGGATCCCTGTAACCTCTTTACACTCTTCTGTCTCCAGGGATCCCTGTAACCTCTTTACGCTCAGATGTCTACAGGGATCCCTGTAACCTCTTTACGCTCCAATGTCTCCAGGGATCCCTGAAACCTCTTTACGCTCCGATGTCTCCGGGGATCCCTGTAACCTCTTTACGCTCCAATGTCTCCAGGGATCCCTGAAACCTCTTTACGCTCCGATGTCTCCGGGGATCCCTGTAACCTATTTACACTCTTCTGTCTCCGAGGATCCCTGTAACCTCTTTACACTCCTCTGTCCCGGGGGGATCCCTGTAACCCCTTTACACTCTTCTGCCTCCAGGGATACCTGTAACCTCTTTATACACTGATGTCTCTAGGGATCCCTGTAACCTCTTCACACTCTTCTGTCTCTGGGGATCCCTGTAACTTCTTTACACTCCGAAGTCTCCAGGGATCTCTGTAACCTCTTTACACTCTGATGTCTCTAGGGATTCCTGTAACCTCTTTACACTCCGATGTCGCTAGTGATCCTCATAACACCTGTGCACTTCTGTGTCTCCAGTGATCCGTGTAAGCCCAGCTTTTTCCTGCTGAGATCCTCTAGTTCTCTGCCACCTCTTGGCCTGTGCCACCATATTGCTTATGATATCGTCAAGAGACCCGGCGTCTCTTCCACGTTCAGCCAACACCATTGGGATTGAAGCGCTTTGCCTACTGAAATATGTGATGTGCATATTCCAATAGGCAAAGGAAGGACAATGCACGTCGTTGGCCTAGGCGAATGATGTACAAAGATGGGGGGGGCACACTGGTTTGTTTAAAAAAAATAGGAAAGAAACAAAAAAAAAAACCCACAGCCCTAGTCAGATAGCAGTTGGGAGGAGGGGTGGATAAGATGAAAGTCCTTCATGGTGGTGAAGATCCACTTTAAGGTGGGACCATTCGGATGTCGAAGAATTGGAGAGCGTCATAACTAAAAGAGATTAAATCTAAGGGGCTAGTAGAACAATCATATGTTTATTGGTAAATAGAAAACCCTAAAACATAGCCAATGCCTTTCGGGGTTTTTAAAAAGAACCCCGTTCTTTAGGAAGGAAACAGAACGATACATTGAGATTACAAAAATTATTAAAAATGTATTACACTTTTGTTAGAATGTTTACTTGAAATTTCATTGCATGAGGGCACCTGGTCTTCATTTAGCTATAGTCCAAGTGAACTGGGGCCAAAGAAAGCTGCACATACGAATATAAAATGCATACAAAAGTAAAATATAATAGTTGTGAATATAAATATAAAAAAAAAACAGGAACATAGTTAAAATTACAGAGTTTATAGGAAATATTTATTGGTGAACTCTATGTGAATTCTTCGAATCTTCTTGTGCTTTTTGTATTTTTTCCAGATCTGTGCAATAATCCAATGTGATTCTTTCTGTAATAAAGACCGGTTGCTATTGCTATCTTTTTGTGGGCAGGGTGATTGATCTGGTCTCCGCCCCTCCAGATTGTAGTGGGAGGGGCTTTATGGGCTCCTCCCCCAGCTCTGCTCTCTGCACAGGCTATGTACAGCACAGTGATGATGTCACCCCTACATCCGTCCTGGGTGTAATCTATGCTAGGTGTGCCACTGATATTGGCTAAAGCAATGATTGGGAGGATTACAGTATTACATTATCAGTTTTGCAGCACTGACATGAACAATCAAGGGACTGATCACATGATGCATCTGACATACTATAACAGTTTTGTTAGAACAGGAAGGGGACATCCCCAAACTGTTCCCACAAAGTTGGGAGCATGAAACTGCCCAAAATGTCTTGGTATGCTGATGCCTTAAGAGTTCCCTTCACTGGAACTAAGGGGGCAAAACCCAACCCCACACCATAATCCCTCCTCCACCAAATGATTTGGACCAGTGCACAAAGTAAGGTCCATAAAGACATGGATGAGCGAGTTTGGGGTGGAGGAACTTAACTGGCCTGCACAGAGCCAGTTCCTGACCTCAACCCGACAGAACAACTTTGGGATGAATTAGAGCGGAAACTGTGAGCCAGGCCTTCTCATCCAACATCAGTGCCCGACCTCACGTATGCGCATCTGGAAGAGTGGTCAAACATTCCTATTGACACACTCCTAAACCTTGTGGACAGCCTTCACAGAAGAGTTGAAGCTGTTATAGCTGCAAAGGGTGGGCCAACTCAATATTGAACCCTACGGACTAAGACTGGGATGCCATTAAAGTTCATGTGCGTGTAAAGGCAGGTGTCCCAACACTTTGGTAATATAGTGTATATGACCAAAAATGGCAATACATGGACAATATTGAACCCTACGGACTAAGACTGGGATGCCATTAAAGTTCATGTGTGTATCAAGGCAGGTGTCCCAATACTTTTGGTAATATAGTGTATATGACCAAAAAAGGCAATACATGGACCATATTGAACCCTACGGACTAAGCCTTGGGATGCCAATAAAGTTCATGTGCGTGTAAAGGCAGGCGTCTCAATACTTTTGGTAACCTAGTGTATATGACCAAAAATGGCAATACATAGACAATTTTGGGTAGATCAAGGGAAAGGACGACGCTCAAAGGACCCAATGTAGTCACAGTGTATGGCCTCAGCTGATACTCCTTCAGCCCCACCCCTGACGCGTTACGCCCCGTCCACTGGGGCTTGGTCACAGAGGTCACCTACATTGGGTCAGTTTGAGCGGCGTCCTTTCCTACGGTCTACCTACCCTTCTGAATTGGTGCTCTTGGATGCCTGCTGCCGAGCTGTGAGCACCCGTGGGGAGTTCCTGTGAGAGCATAAGGCTTGGAGTGATGCTACACTGCCTGTGTGAGACTGGGATCAAGTTGGACCATACTACTAGAACTGAATTCTTGTATACATACACATAAAAAGTGCAGTGCTAAATATAAAGTAAATATATATGACTGTGATAAAACATCAATAATCAAACAATATCATAAATAACGAGTCCATAATCGTGTAATATGGTAAACGAACGTGGAAAAAAACCCAAGTGAAGCTGAAATGTTCAGGTGTCCAAATTTATCAGTGAAGATAGACCCAGAACCAAAGTAAAGAGGCAAATGAGCTCACCAGATGGTAGGGACCTCAGACGCCTTACAGTAGATGGGTCATACAGGTTAAAAATTCCTCCACAATAGAAAAGATCGATCATGGATGATGGTTGATGGAATGAATTCGTGGGGTTCTAGATTATATGGTCTCATTCTCCGGATGGCACACCGACATTGGAAATAAGCCACAAACATAGTGTAATACTGCTTAATGAGATTTATTCTTAAGGTAAAAACACTTAGAGCCATCTGTGAATAGCCAGCTTTTACAAATCCAAATGAGTAGATGATGGCACTGACGCGTTTCGTCACAAATGACTTTTCAAAGGGATTGACTTGAAAAGTAATTTGTGAATTTGTGATGAAACGCATCCGGGCCGTCATCTCTTTTCCTCTACACATTTAATTCCCGTATGCATACAACTACCTCAACACTTCAGCACATCTTTCCCATGCTACCAATAGGCCAATGTGAACCCCAAAAAAAGCTTGTTAGCCCATGTGAATTTTCTGGTGTACAGTAAGTGTAGTTCTGTTACTGAAGCATTTATCACACTCTGAACACGAATAAGGACGCTCCCCCGTGTGTATCCTCTGGTGAGTGACAAGCGCATATTTCCGAATGAAACATTTCCCACACTCCAAACACGAAAAAGGGCGCTCTCCCGTGTGGATCCTCTGATGGTTGACAAGTTCTGCTTTCGAAATGAAACATTTCTCGCATTCTGAACACGAATAAGGCCGCTCACCCGAGTGAATCATCTGGTGCGTAACAAGCGTGCATTTCTGAATGAAACATTTCCCGCACACTGAGCATGGATAAGGACGCTCCCCTGTGTGAGTCCTTTGGTGTTTAACAAAGTGCCCTTTCTGAGTGAAACATTTCCCACACTCTGAACATGAATAAGGACGCTCGCCCGTGTGACTTCTCTGGTGTTTACGAAGGTTTTCTTTCTGAATGAAACATTTCCCGCACTCTGAACACGAATAAGGACGCTCACCCGTGTGACATCTCTGGTGTTTAAGAAGTTTTTGTTTGGTAGTGAAACATTTCTCACACGCTGCACACGAATAGGGCCGTTCACCTGTGTGACTTCTCTGGTGTTTAAGGAGATTTCCTTTTTGAGTGAAACTTTTCCCGCACTCTGAACATGAATAGGGCCGCTCACCTGTGTGACTTCTCTGGTGTTTAACAAGGTTCCATTTCTGAATGAAAGATTTTCCACACTCTGAACATAAATAAGGACGCTCACCCGTGTGAATCATCTGGTGTTTAAGAAGGTGTCCTTTATCATTGAAACCTTTCCCGCACTCTGAACACGAATAAGGACGCTCCCCCGTGTGACTTCGCTCGTGTTTAAGAAGGCTCACTTTGTGAATGAAACATTTCCCGCACTCTGAACAGGAAAAGGGACGCTCTCCCGTGTGACTCCTCTGGTGTTTAAGAAGGTTTCCTTTCTGATAGAAACTTTTCCCACACTCTGCACACGTACGATCATCCGTGTGACGTTTTTCATGTCTAAGAAGTGCTCGGTTTTCTCTGAATGATTTCCCACACACCGAACCAGGCAATGAGCTCTCTCCTGTGTGAGTTCCTTCACGGATTAAAGAAGATCTCTTGAGATTAGATGGATCTGTACGGCCAGATCTTAGATGTATATCTGGAGTCCCAGTATGTGATTGATCAGAAGATTCCTCAGGATTAGAGGGATCCATTGATCCCCCCAATTGGTAAGGTGTGGGATGTATATTTGGAGTAACGGGATTTATTCCTGGAGAATATGGTGTGACGTCATCATCTTCCTCATTATAATCTGAATTGAAAATAAGGTGTCTGTCCGAAATATTCAAGACATAGCGCCCATCTGTTGGAAATAATTTTCAATTAATTGTTAAGTATTCTTCATTCCCTAAATTAAAGGTTCGTATGTTGGTACAAAACTTAACGGTTTCTCAATGGAACGGGGTGCAATTATATAAATAAAATCAATACAAACCAGAAAGAACACAACAATACACCCAAATCACACTATATACAGAATGGAGATCTTCCTCCACCTCGTTTCTTGGTTGGGGCTAAGGACATGCTACAGCCCTTGGAGCCCAACCTGCAGCCCTTTGACACTTTTTGTGTGGTCCTTCAATAAACATTATATTGAGGAATGGAGATGGACCTTTCATATGGTGTACAGTATCTCCTCCTCATTTGTTGGGAACATGACGTTATATTGAGGAATGGAGATGAACCTTTCATATGGTGTACAGTATCTCCTCCTCATTTGTTGGGAACATGACGTTATATTGAGGAATGGAGATGGACCTTTCATATGGTGTACAGTATCTCCTCCTCATATGTTGGGAACATGACGTTATATTGAGGAATGGAGATGGACCTCTCATATGGTGTACAGTATCTCCACCTCATTTGTTGGGGACATGACGTTATATTGAGGAATGGAAATGGACCTTTCATATGGTGTACAGTATCTCCTCCTCATTTGTTGGGAACATGACGTTATATTGAGGAATGGAGATGGACCTTTCATATGGTGTACAGTATCTCCACCTCATTTGTTAGGAACATTACGTTATATTGAGGAATGGAGATGGACCTTTCATATGGTGTACAGTATCTCCTCCTCATTTGTTGGGAACATGACGTTATATTGAGGAATGGAGATGGACCTTTCATATGGTGTACAGTATCTCCTCCTCATTTGTTGGGAACATGACGTTATATTGAGGAATGGAGATGGACCTTTCATATGGTGTACAGTATCTCCTTCTCATTTGTTGGGAACATGACATTATATTGAGGAATGGAGATGGACCTTTCATATGGTGTACAGTATCTCCTTCTCATTTGTTGGGGACATGAGGTTATATTGAGGAATGGAGATGGACCTTTCATATGGTGTACAGTATCTCCTCCTCATTTGTTGGGAACATGAGGTTATATTGAGGAATGGAGATGGACCTTTCATATGGTGTACAGTATCTCCTCCTAATTTGTTGGGAACATGACGTTATATTGAGGAATGGAGATGGACCTTTCATATGGTGTACAGTGTCTCCATTTTTCCATTTAGTGTTTATTACTTACTTGTGCCCATATGTAGAGAAGATTTCTCCTGTTCACTTTTCATAATCATCTCCCCCTCCTCCATAGACTGCTGATCTCCACTCACCAACCTCTCTTCTTCTTCCTCTTTAATCTCAACTTTGATGTCGTTCAGTTCTTCACCCTAAACCCCAAAGATGATCAATGTATAATATTGATATAATTGTTAACATTTGTAAAAAGTAACTCCCAATAAAAATCAATTATACATGAATCGTAATGTTGACGTGTCTCATATGGTTATACGTGTGATTTAATTATTTTAAGTATGTAACCGCATAATCGACCAGGAACTTTTCATTGTTTCCTTGTATGTATTCTCATACTGTTCTACTGTTATTCTTGTTTAAAAACTAATAAAAAGATTAAAAAAAAATATACAGAACAATGTTTGTTTTTTTCTGCTCAATCTCATCTACCTGATCCTGGTATGTATATATGTGATCTTTCTGTGTGGAATTCTGGGAATACACAGAACCACCCTCCCCCATATTCTGCTGATCTCCACTCACCAATGTCTCTTCCTCTTCCTCAACTTTGATATCTTTCAATTCTTCACCCTAAACCCCGATTATGATAGAACACATTTAAAAAGAAAATGAACAAGAGGTTACATAAACTAATGTCATCTTGTATCCTAAAATTAATTTTAGGTCTACATTCTCAGTCTCTTATACCTGATCAGGATTTATAAATTTGTGAACTTCCTGTGTGGAATCCCAAGAATAGAGAGGAGCGTCATCTTCTATGGACTGCTGATCTCCACTCACCAACATTTCATCTGCTTCCTCTTTAACCTCAATTTTGATGTTATTCAGTTTCTCACCCTGAACCCAATAATGATAGAATATGTTTATTAAATGGAACAAAAGATTACAGAGAAAAATGTCATCTCAAAGCTTGGAAAACATTTTTGGATCTACATGGTGAGTTCCAATTACCTGATGATGGTGGGGGATGGTGTGATCTTCCTGTGTGGAATCCCGGGAATACAGAGGACGGGGACATCTCTCTGGTGGGTTCCCATTACTGGATCCATCTGTAGGAAACACACACACTGACTGAATACATTGTTTCTATGTGTTTCTCAGATGATGGGAGATCTAGGTGGACCCTCTGTACTTCTCTCTCCTTTACAATAAAGTCTCCTCTTACCCGGTGATGTGAGGGGCGGCTGATTCTCCATCATGACGTCCTTGTAGAGATCCTTGTGTCCTTCTATATACTCCCACTCCTCCATGGAGAAATAGACAGTGACATCCTGACACCTTATATGACCCAGTTGGGAAGACTTCCCTTGCCTTGCTATCCAGCTGACCTGGGGAAATTAGCAAGCAGTAAGGTTCTTCATTTCCTCCCCCTACATCTAAATTTAAAAACAAAAAATGGTTGCAGATGGGCTTTATAGAGAAGTATTACCTAGTAAATACTGGATTGGAGAGAATGTGTTTTGTTAAATAGTACTGACCATGTATGATGGAGGATATGTAGACATTACATTGCTCTGTGTGCACAGTGACCGGGAATGTCTATATTGAGCCCGTCCTATTGTTGTCACTGGACACTGCATATACTGTGCACACTGATGCGACAGCCAACTCCACCAAAATAGGTCTGGGGACATCTGTGCTGTGATTGGTGCTCAGGATCACATGAAAGAGGCCAGTAGGGTTATGGTGAGGAGACAAATGGAAGCAACAATCCCCCACTAAGATGAAAGATGAATAAATGGTTCTATATTTAGGATGTATCCGGTCTATAAACCAGAGGCTCTGGTTGGAAAGTTGGATAAATGGTTCTATATTTAGGATGTATCCGGTCTATAAACCAGAGGCTCTAGATGGACAGTTGGATAAATGGTTCTATATTTAGGATGTATCCGGTCTATAAACCAGAGGCTCTGGACGTAAAGTTGGATAAATGATTCTATATTTAGGATGTATCCGGTCTATAAACCAGAGGCTCTGGATGGACAGTTGGATAAATGGTTCTATATTTAGGATGTATCCGGTCTATAAACCAGAGGCTCTGGATGGACAGTTGGATAAATGGTTCTATATTTAGGATGGATCCGGTCTATAAACCAGAGGCTCTGGATGGACAGTTGGATAAATGGTTCTATATTTAGGATGTATCCGGTCTATAAACCAGAGGCTCTGGATGGACAGTTGGATAAAAGGCTCTATATTTAGGATGTATCTAGTCTATAAACCAGAGGCTCTGGATGGACAGTTAGATAAATGGTTCTATATTTAGGATATATCCGGTCTATAAACCAGAGGCTCTGGATGGACAGTTGGATAAATGGTTCTATATTTAGGATGTATCTGGTCTATAAACCAGAGGCTCTGGACGGAAAGTTGGATAAATGGTTCTATATTTAGGATGTATCCGGTCTATAAACCAGAGGCTCTGGATGGACAGTTGGATAAATAGTTCTATATTTAGGATGTATCCGGTCTATAAACCAGAGGCTCTGGATGGACAGTTGGATAAATGGTTCTATATTTAGGATGTATCCGGTCTATAAACCAGAGGCTCTGGATGGACAGTTGGATAAAAGGCTCTATATTTAGGATGTATCTAGTCTATAAACCAGAGGCTCTGGATGGACAGTTAGATAAATGGTTCTATATTTAGGATATATCCGGTCTATAAACCAGAGGCTCTGGATGGACAGTTGGATAAATGGTTCTATATTTAGGATGTATCTGGTCTATAAACCAGAGGCTCTGGACGGAAAGTTGGATAAATGGTTCTATATTTAGGATGTATCTGGTCTATAAACCAGAGGCTCTGGATGGACAGTTGGATAAATAGTTCTATATTTAGGATGTATCCGGTCTATAAACCAGAGGCTCTGGATGGACAGTTGGATAAATGGTTCTACATTTAGGATGTATCTGGTCTATAAACCAGAGGCTCTGGATAGACAGTTGGATAAATGGTTCTATATTTAGGATGTATCTGGTCTATAAACCAGAGACTCTGGATGGACAGTTGGATAAATGGTTCAATATTTAGGATGTATCTGGTCTATAAACCAGAGGCTCTGGATAGACAGTTGGATATAAATATTATAATACTCTATATATGTGTGTATCATCATCTGGAGATAAAAGACGTCATAGTGACTAAGGAGGACGAGGACGGAACATGACGGGGGGGGGGTTACTGGGTGTAAATATAAAATAATATCTTATTACCTCCTCTGCTGCCAGTTCCAGCAATGTCTCCTCTCTACTATTTTCTCATATAACCTCTGACCTCGAATTTCCTATTTCACCTTACATCACTTCCTGTCTCTGCGTTCCACTGACAATAAAGGAGATCACCTCTTGGTGGGGAATATAAATACTGCAGCCTCTGTTGTCCCTTCATACGGCTTCTTCATTGTTGTATAAATGATTCCTCACAGAAAGCGAAGTATTCCATAAAAATAATGGAATGCAATCATTTTAGTATTTTTATTTATAAGGATTTCTTTATGTTATGTCTTATTTATATCTTTTTTATGCTAATAAATAGACCCCAGGCTGAACCTTTGAGAAAGCCTATTGGGCACCACGCGTAAGGTGAGCGGTGACGTCATCACGCTGGGACAAGGTGGAGGTGTGCATGCAGAGGATTGTATTGTGAAATGTTCCTTTTTTACTTCTGAAATGTGAGTGGGTTTTTATATGGAAATAAATACTTTTTATTAGGGATTTGCACTATGGTTCTTTCCTCTTCCCTCCTATATGATTGACTCCACGATGAGAGCCACAGCTCTGGAGTGTACGGCCCGTGGGAGCGGTGCCACTTATAACACTGCAAAGCGCATATAGACCACATTTAATTAATGAGGTCCAATCAAGCAGGTGAGAAGACACCCATAGGTGGGGGGAGGGGCACTGTGGTGATCAGAGACAATTACTGAAGAGTTTCTGGTGTATGGGACTGCACCCCCTTTTTTTCACGGAAATTGAATCATTTATTGACGGATTGTATATATATTTAAAAGAAAAGATGGACTCACGTTATTAATTTATTATACATAGATGATTTGTACACTGTTTTCAGATATTTATTTATGCACTATAATTTAAATGCACTTTCTTTAAAGGAGAGCGCTGCATTCTTTTGTGTGACCAAGGTTAGGGTTAGGCTTAGGAGTTGGGGTTAGGGTTAAATATATTTATTTATTTTTTTTTGTTAGGGTGTTAATAATAATAATAATAATAATAATAATAATACATGAATAAATAAATACACAAAAATAATTATAAATAATATTACATACATTCAATAAATGAGTACTAAGTAATAAATAAATAAATAACCTCTAACTTTAACCTTAAAGGAGAGCGCTGCACTCTTTTGTGGGACTAGGGTTAGGCTTAGGAGTTGGGGTTAGGGTTAAATATATTTATTTATTTTTTTTTGTTAGGGTGTTAATAATAATAATAATAATAATAATAATACATGAATAAATAAATACACAAAAATAATTATAAATAATATTACATACATTCAATAAATGAGTACTAAGTAATAAATAAATAAATAACCTCTAACTTTAACCTTAAAGGAGAGCGCTGCACTCTTTTGTGGGACTAGGGTTAGGCTTAGGAGTTGGGGTTAGGGTTAAATATATTTATTTATTTTTTTTAGTTAGGGTGTTAATAATAATAATAATAATAATAATAAATGAATAAATAAATAAATACACAAATAAATAAAAATAATTATAAATAAATAATATTAAATACATTCAATAAATGAGTACTAAGTAATAAATAAATAAATAAATAATTAACCTCTAACTTTAACCTCTAACCCTTAAAAAAATAACATAATAAATAGCTAAACACCCTAACACAAAATAAATAAATTATTATTATAGTAATTTATTTATTTTATGGGGGCTGGGTGTTTGTTTTGTATATTTTTTATTATTATTAATAATAATAATGTATTCTTCTTCTTCTTATTATTATTATTATTATTATTATTATTATTATTATTATTATTATTATTAATAATAATAATAATTATTATTTTTATTATTATTATTACAGTAATATTATTTATTGTATTTACTTCATGTACTTATGCACTTTTTTATTTACTGCAACTGATTGAGAATATATGGTATATGCACATAGCACTTTTGGTTTGCAATATATAATATAGGCAAGCGCTGGTGGTAGCCAACAACTACAGAGGCTAAAATATTTCTTCTACATACCCATTTGACCCCAGCTGCTGCATATACTCACAAGATTTATATAGGAGATCACCCTTTTAGTCAATAGAGATTCAGTGTTACCACACTTAGTTAGTGGCGCGAGAGATATACCTACCTAGGTGTATTGTACACATCACATCATTTTTTTTAATGTATTATTACATATTATTCATTTATTTTATTTATTATTTATAAAGATTTTTGTTATTTCTGTATTTATTTTACATTTATTTATTCATACTCTTACTAATTAATTTTTTTACATTTTTTTCATTTGAGCAGAAAATCGTGCAAATATGCACGACAAAACGCCCATAAGCGCAAAGCACGCGAATGGTGCATTTCCGTTTATTTCTATGGGGATAGAAACGCGCCAAAATGCTCAAATCTGCCCGATTCGAGCTACAAAAACAACTTCAGAACTTTTTTGAGCTTCAGATGTTTCGCTTCAGGAGATTTGAACCGTCTCCATAGAGAATCATTGATTTTTTTTTTTGTCTCCTCCAGCATTTTGGAGCTTTAAGCTGAGTGTCATTTCTGTCTGCTGCTTCGTTCCTCTTTTATCGGCATGAGTCACTTCTGACAAGATTTCCTGATATCAAGAAAAAAAACAAGGTGACAGGGGAGGGAGCTCAAGCACACAACCAGTGATTGACATCCTCAGCTCAGTTCCTGTGTGCTGTTTGAAGGGGGAAGGAGGTGTCCCTTCTCTCCAATCAGCTCTCAATGAGCTCTGCAGAGCTCCCCGCCCTCTGCTTTCTGAAAGCTCAGGCAAGCTTTACAAATTCAGCACTTTGACTAGCTGTAGAGAAGAGAAGACTGCAGATAAACAGGTACAACTTATGTAGTAGGATTTGTTTCATCGCTCATCACCTGAGGCCAGTCCCTTCACTGGGTATGGACTTGTAAACTAAACTTTTCCATTGACACACTATACACAAAACAATTCGATGGGGTCTATTTATTAATGTAGCACCCTCCTAGGGTAGGTGCTAGTGAGAGAGTATAGTTTTTGGCTCTGTCTGCCTATCAGAGGAGCAGCAGGGAAATCCATATTTTTATTGATACAAATCTATAGTTGCATTATTGTATAAGAAAATAGCAACCAGTTACTGTAAATACCAAACATGTCTATGTTACGAGGTCTAGAGGTTGACTGACACACATTGAATCTCCTAAGGAGAATATATATATATATATATATATATATATATATATATATATATATAAGAGCTATATCATATTTGGTGTCTATCAAATTGTAATTTGCCAGCAGTAGCTCTCCTCACCACCATATCTATGAAGGGTCATTTATGAGAGCCAGTGACTCTGATACCAGATTGGATTTCATCTGCATGGACCAAAGATGAGTTTAATTATTTTTACTATTGTAGCACCCTCCTAGGTAGGTGCTAGAGAGTGAGTATAGTTTAGGGTCTGTCTGCCTATCAGAGGAGCAGCAGGGAAATGTATATTTTCTTTCTACCTTCCAGAGAGCAGGATCTGTGAGTTAGGTCTGCTCAGTGTCCTCAGTATGCGATTGATTGAGTCGAGAGTGTTTCCACACTGGTCCAATAGGGAGGCATGTTGGACAGTGGCAGTAAACCTGACCGATGGGTACACAGGTTTTGATACAGTCCCAGTGATTGGCAGAGACTGGCTGTCTCGGTGCATTATGGGATACTGTATAAAAGCCAAGAGCACATGTACTGCGGGGTCTTTGGCTGGTGAGTGGGGTCCTGGAGGGAGAGTGGTGGCTGCCTCCTCCTCTGTAGTAGTGGCACGCAGTCATAGGCAGTCGGCCTGGGGACCAGGAAGAAAGGAACTGAACCCAGAGGTCCAGGAGAACTGACTGGAGGGGTAGAGGCACTGGAGACTTTCAGAAAACAGTATCGTGAGTACAGGGGATCGCGTCTAGGGGGCCTGACCTGAGGGGGGCCACCTAAGTGTAGGATACTCAGAGAACGGGTGTCAGTCTGTGGAGGGAAAGTCTGTGGAGTAAAAGGGGATACTAGGCAGGTATCCTGAAGATAATCCATCCAACTAAGTCCTCTGAACAGAGTTTTGACCTAAATTCATCTAGTGGCAAGGTGAACCTTCAGCCTGGCTGCATCTCCAGATAAGAGTCCTCATCCATTGTGAATTGTTCAATTTGGAGTATCCCACTCTTCCCTTCTCCCATCCCTATTTCAAATAAAAACACCAAAAACAACTACATACCCCTGGACTGATCATTGACTGAGCAAAAGAAGTAAAGTGTTAATTTGTGGAAGCCAATGTTGCTAACGGTAACCCAGGGGGACCCGAGAGTGTGTTATACAGCAGTCCTCAAGGGGGCAGTGCTACATTAACATAAAAAAGATATAAAGAAGACATAACATAAATTAACATAAAAAAGAAATCCTTATAAATAAATATACTAAAATTATTGCATTCCTTAATTTTTATGGAATACTTTTCTGTGAGGAATCATTTATACAACAAAGAAGAAGCCTTATGAAGTGACAACAGAGGCTGCAGTATTTATATTCCCCACCAGGAGATGATCTCATTTATTGTGAGTGGAACGCAGAGACAGGAAGTGATATAAGGTAAAACAGGAAGTAATGTCACATATCAGGAGGAAGTTCGGGGTCAGAGGAGAGTTGGGAGGAAGTAGAGAGGAGACGTTGCTGAAAGTGGCAGAAGAGGAGGTAATAAGATATTATTTTCTATTTACACCCAGTAACCCCCCCCCCCCCGTCATGTTCCGTCCTCGTCCTCCATAATCACTGTGACGTCTTTTATCTCCAGATGATGATACACACAAATATAGAGTATTATAATATTTACATCCAACTGTCCATCCAGAACGTTAGGTTTATAGACCAGATACATCCTAAATATAGAATCATTTATCCAACTGTCCACCCAGAGCCTCTGGTTTATAGACCGGATACATCCTAAATATAGAACCATTTATCCAACTGTCCATCCAGAGCCTCTGGTTTATAGTACAGATGCCTTCTAAATATAGAACCATTTATTCATCTTTCATCTTAGTGGAGGATTGTTGCTTCCCTTTGTCCCCTCCCCATAACCCGATTGGCTTCTGTCGTCTGGTCCTGAGCACCAATCACAGCACAGATGCCCCCAGACCTATTTTGGTGGAGTTGGCTGTCAGGGTGACATCAATGTGCACAGTACATGCAGTGTCCAGTGACACCAATAGGACGGGGCTCACAATATAGACATTCCCGGTCACTGTGCATACTGAACAATGTCATTGTCTACATATCCTCCATCATACATGGTCAGTACTATTTAACAAAACACATTCTCTCCAATCCAGTATTTACTAGGTAATACTTCTCCATAAAGCCCAACTGCATCAATTTTTTTTTTAAATTTTGCTGTAGGGGAGGAAATTAAGAACCTTATTGATTGCTAATTTTCCCTAGGTCAGCTGCATAGGAAGTCTTCCCAACTGGGACATATAAGGTGTCAGGATGTCACTGTCTATTTCTCCATGGAGGAGTGGGAGTATTTAGAAGGACACAAGGATTTCTACAAGGACGTCCTGATGGAGAATCAGCCGCCCCTCACATCACCGGGTAAGAGGAGACTTTATTGTAAAGGAGAGAGCAGTACGGAGGGTCCACCTAGATCCCCCATCATCTGATAAACACATAGAAACAATGTATTCAGTCAGTGTGTGTGTTTCCTACAGATGGATCCAGTAATGGGAACCCACCAGAGAGATGGCCCCGTCCTCTGTATTCCCGGGATTCCACACAGGAAGATCACACCATCCCTCTCCATCATCAGGTAGTTGGAACTGTCCATGTTGATCCAAAAATGTATTCTAAGCTATGAGATGACATTTTTCGATGTAATCTCTTGTTCCATTTTATGTTTCAATGTTTTTTATTAGATTTTTTGTAAGAAAAAGATATAACCGCGCACAAGGAGCCAACATGGCTCAATCATTGTCTTTGAGGGCATTAAATATCACATAATACACAAAATACAATGGTGCCAATTCAGAAAATTACAATATCAAAAATGAGAAACCAATAAATCAGTAACAGGAACGGTAAGCTCAGGTTGGGCATCCAGCTAATGGAGCAAAAAACATAGAGTCATAGAGACAGTGCCCCCTCCATAGCATGCTGAAGGGCTGGAGGTCTGGGCCCGACCCCCCCCCCCCGGCGCCCCTACGGGAACATACTGCGCCCCTGGGAGAGGACGGCCCCCCAACCCCCATACCAGGCCCTCTACCAGTGGGGGGCGTAGCCTGTCATCCGTGCACTGTCAGATAGTACCAGAGAAAAAGTAAGAAAAGAAGGAATAGGGGGAAAAGGGAAAGACAGGGAAGAAAGGAGACAACAGCAGAGGAGGGTGGCAGGAGTGGGAAGATGGGAAAGAGGAAAGAAACATCAGCAGTCAGTGGAAAAATAGAGGGTCGACACCCAGGTCCCGCTCACTCCCTAAGGGGGAGATTTCCCCAACATCTCGTCCAAGGCTACCCATGCTCCCAACCGCCCCTATGAGGGGCTCGCCAGGTACCTTATCCAGGGGTCCCATGTTTTGTCAAACATACGCATCCTGTCATTCAACAACGCCACCATCCGTTCGTTTGTCATGATCCAGGTCAATTTGGCTTTTAAAAGCTCGAAAGGCACTACTGGGGTTCGCCATGAACGGGCTATTGCTATTTTGGCGGCCGTGAACACGAAGACGATAAGGCGCTTGGCGGGTTTAGTAGCCCCCTCCACCGGTTTACCCAAAAGGGCATTTTGGGGATCCTTTATCAAGTTGACTTGGGTCAAGGAGTAAACAAAATTATAGACCCGGATCCAAAACCGTCGGACTTTTGGACAAGTCCACCACGTGTGGAGCACCGTGCCCGCCTGTCCGCATCCCCGAAAACAGTTGGGGGATGCGGTGCTCACCGCCGCCGCCAGCCTGACCGGAACCATGTACCAACGCAAAAATACCTTGAAGTTTGCTTCTATCAAGGAAGTGTTGAGTATGGATCTAGAGTTAAACTGCGCTAAAGTGTTCCATTCCGCCCGGTCCAGAGATTCTCCCAGATCCTCCTCCCAGCGTAGCATATACGTTAATTTACTATCGTCTCCATGGAGTATATTATAAATTGTTGATATATAGTTTTTTTGTTTGTCAAGTGTGCGGCAAAGGTACTCCATAGGTGTGGAGGTAGAGATGTCGCTCTTACGCCTGAGGGAGGCCACGAAATGGGAGATCTGGGCGTAGCGAAAGTACTCCCCCTCAGGGAGGGAATACTTCTCCTGCAATTGGGACTTGGTAAGTAGTCCCCGGTGGTCGCATAAATCTGCCAACCTGAGAAGCCCCTTATTCGTCCACCATTCAAATGTCACAGGGGTTAGGCCCGGCGGGAACAAAGGGTTGCCCAGCAGGGGTGCTAGCGGAGCATGGAGGGACTTAAAGGAGTGTCTGCCCGACAGCCTATCCCAAATCCCCAGGGAAAGGGAGAGGGCAGGACAGAGCACTCCCGGCCTGTCCCTGGCCCTTAACCACAACGCGTGGTGGACCGGAACCCCCAGGTGGGTCGCCTCCATGTGCATCCAGATCGGGAGAGGGTCCCGGGAGTGGAAGCGTACCAGATGGGCCAGTTGGGCTGCGTAGTAATATTTTCCCAGCTCCGGGACCCCCAATCCCCCCCTGAGTTTAGGGGTAAAAAGAGTCTGTCTGTTGACTCTGGGCCTCTTGTCCCCCCAAATAAACCTAATAACCGTCCCCTGAAAATCTTTAAGATCAGTCATATTAAGCATTATGGGTAGTGTGCGAAACAGGTACAATAATCTAGGCAATATGTTCATTTTTACCGAATTCAACCTACCGAACCACGACGGGGGGCTAACAGACCAAGCAGCAAGATCTTCCCGTAGTTTTTTGTATAGAGGCGGGTAGTTACATGTATAAAGTGTAGTTATCGAAGCCGTGAGATGGATCCCAAGATATGGCAGTGACCTTTCCTGCCATGCGAACGGAAAGTTGTCTCTGAGGGCAGACAGGGTAGTGTTGTCCAGTGTTAGGTTCAGGGCCAGAGACTTAGAGGGGTTAATTTGAAGACCAGAGATGGACGCAAATACTTCCATGTCCTTAAGCAAATTGGGTGGGGCCGAGAGATACATCAGGATGTCGTCCGCAAACAGGGCGCACTTATGCTCCACCCCCCCACATTGTATGCCCTTGATGTCTGGGTTAGAGCGCAATTTAATGGCTAATGGTTCCAGGGCTAAAATAAATAAGAGCGGGGATAGGGGACACCCCTGTCTGGTACCCCTCCTAATCTTGTTCCATTTTATAAACGCAGGAAGTTCACAAATTGACAAATCATGATCAGCTATAGGAGACGGAGCATGTAGACCTAAAATAAATTTTAGGATATGAGATGACAGTTTTATGTAACCTCTTGTTCATTTTTTTACATGTATTCTATCATAATCGGGGTTTAGGGTGAAGAATTGAAAGATATCAAAGTTGAGAAAGAAGAAGAGACATTGGTGAGTGGAGATGAGCAGAATATGGGGGAGGGCGGCCCTGTGTGTTTCCAGGATTCCACACAGGAAGAGTCACATATATACTGTACATACCAGGATCAGGTAGATGAGATTGAGCACAAAAAAACATTCTTCTGTATAATTGCTTTTTATTGAGAGTTGCTTTTTTCAAATGTTAACAATTTTATCAATATTATACTTTCATTATCTTTGGGTTTTAGTTTGAAGTAATGAACAACATCAAAGCTGAGATTAAAGAGGAAGAAGAAGAGACATTGGTGAGTGGAGATCAGCAGTCTATGGAGGAGGGGGAGATGATTATGAAAAGTGAACAGACGGAATCTTCTCTACATATGGACAAAAGTAAGTAATAAACAGAGATGTATAGTAACTAAGTAGAACAACTTCACTACTGTACTTAAGTACGGAAAGGCGGTATCTGTACTTTCCTAGAGTAGAATTTTTTTCTCCTACTTCCACTTTTACTTCACTACATTTTTTCGATGATTTCAATACTTCTACTCCGATATTTTTTTTTTGTGCTGCATAGTTACTCATTACTATTATAAAAATGACCACTGCCAGAACAGTAGATGGCAGGTTTCATGAAGCTCAAATCATGTGTATTATCAGCGCATACGAAAATAAATGCTACTGTATGCATAAATAAAAGCTGCATTTGAAATAATAAAAAACAATATGATGTTCAAACTTTTGACTTCTTTCTTTAATAACTACATAACACAGTACTTGTACTTTTACTTTCAGTACTTGAGTAGCATTTTTTTTTTTCAAAACTACTGGTACTTTTACTTTCAGTACTTGAGTAGCAAAATTTAAAAAAAAAACTACTTGCAATACTTAAGTACAAAAAATGTTGAATACTTTAGTACTTCTACTCAAATCACTTTTTGATTGAGCACTTCCACTTCTACTCAAGTCACTTTTTGTTAGAGCACTTGTACTTTTACTCAAGTATGGGTTTCGAGTACTTTATACAACTCTGGTAATAAACACTAAAAATGAGGAGGAGATATTGTACACTGTATGAAACGTCCATTTCCATTTCTCAATATAACGTCATGTTCCCAACATCCCATCAAATGAGGAGATACTGTACACCATATGAAAGGTCCATTCCTCAATATAACGTCATGTTCCCATCAAATGAGTTGGATATACTGTACAGCATGTGAAAGTTCCATCTTGGTCTTCAGTAAATCCAGTGTGTGTTTCCAAGAAATGAGGTGGAGTAAGGTCCAGCCCTGTTCATAATGTAACAATGACATTAAAGCAATTCCCAACAAATGAGGAGGAGATACTGTACACCATATGAAAGGTCCATCTCCATTCCTCAATATAACTTCATGTTCCCAACAAATGAGGAAGAGATACTGTACACCATATGAAAGGTCCATCTCCATTCCTCAATATAACGTCATGTTCCCAACAAATGAGGAGGAGATACTGTACACCATATGAAAGGTCCATCCCCATTCCTCAATATAACGTCATGTTCTCAACAAATGAGGAGGAGATACTGTACACCATATGAAAGGTCCATCTCCATTCCCCAATATAACGTCATGTTCCCAACAAATGAGGAGGAGATACTGTACACCATATGAAAGGTCCATCTCCATTCCTCAATATAACGTCATGTTCCCAACAAATGAGGAGGAGATACTGTACACCATATGAAAGGTCCATCTCCATTCCTCAATATAACGTCATGTTTCCAACAAATGAGTTGGAGATACTTTACAGCATGTGAAAGTTCCATCTTGGTCTTCAGTAAATCCAGTAAAACCTCAATATAACGTCATGTTCCCAACAAATGAGGAGGAGATGCTGTACACCATATGAAAGGTCCATCTCCATTCCTCAATATAATGTCATGTTCCCAACAAATGAGGAGGAGATGCTGTACACCATATGAAAGGTCCATCTCCATTCCATAATATAACGTCATGTTCCCAACATGTATCTTATCATTTATCTTGTTTGTATTCCTATTTTAAGGTATGATTGCTCCCAATTCCATACCGGAGCTCTGAGATACTGTAGAGTGTTAGACCAACATATTTTATATGAATTCTGAATTAAAGACATGAAGACTTCTAATAACATTTAAACATTGATTTCCAACAGGTGGACACAATGTCTTGAATAACGGATCTTCAGAATGTAAAGCGGAAGAAAATTCCACCACACAACGTTCTCCAGGAGTAAATCCCAATACACAAATAATCCATCATAGACCTCATCACTTGGAGAGACCAATGGATCCCTCTAATCCTGAGGAATCTTCTGATAATCCGCATACTATTTTTGTTGAATCTCACAGTATGGATGCATTAACAGATCCATCTAATCTCAAGGAATCCTCTTTAAACCATGAAGGATCTCGCACAGGAGAGCATTCCTTGTCATCTACAGTGTCTGGGAAATCTTTGAAAGAAACTGGAGAGCCTCCTATACAACAGAAAAGTTCTATGACTTACTCATGTCCAGAGTGTGGGAAATGTTTCCATCAGAAAAGCAGCTTTCTCAGTCACCAGAGAGTTCACATAGGTGAGCGTCCTTTCTCCTGCTCTGACTGCAGTAAATGCTTTAGTGACAAAGGAAACCTTCTTAAACACCAGAGAATTCACACCGGTGAGCGTCCCTTTTCATGTTCAGAGTGCGGGAAATGTTTTAGTCAGAAGGTAGAACTCGTTAAACACCAGAGAATTCACACCGGTGAGCGTCCTTTCTCATGTTCAGAGTGTGGTAAAGGTTTTAGCCAGAAGGGAGACCTTGTTAAACACCAGAGAACCCACACGGGTGAACATCCTTATTCATGTTCAGAGTGCGGTAAAACTTTCATTCAAAAAGGAGACCTTGTTATTCACCAGAGAAGACACACAGGTGAGCGTCCTTATTCATGTTCAGAGTGCGGGAAATCTTTCACTCGGAAAAGACAACTTGTTATCCACCAGAGAATTCACAAGAGTGAGCGCCCTTTCTCGTGTCCAGAGTGCAGGAAATCTTTCCATCAGAAAGGAAACCTTCGTAATCACCAGAGGTGTCACACAGGAGAGCGTCCTTTCTCGTGTTCAGAGTGCGGGAAATCTTTCCATGAAAAAGGAAACCTTCTTAAACACCAGAGAATTCACACGGGTGAACGTCCTTATTCATGTTCAGAGTGCGAGAAAACTTTTATTCAGAAAGGAGACCTTGTTTGTCACCAGAGAAGTCACACGGGTGAGCGTCCTTATTCGTGTTCAGAGTGCGGGAAAACTTTCACTCAGAAAAGACAACTTGTTATCCACCAGAGAATTCACAAGAGTGAGCGTCCTTTCTCATGTCCCGAGTGCGGGAAATCTTTCAGTCAGAAAGGAAACCTTCGTAATCACCAGAGGAGTCACACAGGAGAGCGTCCTTTCTCGTGTTCAGAGTGCGGGAAATGTTTCCTTGAAAAAGGACACCTTCGTAAACACCAGAGAATTCACACGGCTAAACATCCATATTCATGTTCAGAGTGAGGGAAATCTTTCGTGCAGAAAGAAAAACCTAATAATCACCAGAGAATTCACACTGGTGAACGTCCTTATTCATGTTCAGAGTGTGGGAAAGGTTTCACTCAGAAAGAACACCTTCTTAAACACCAAAGAATTCATACGGGTGAGCGACCTTACGCATGTTCAGACTCAGAGTGCAGGAAATGTTTTATTCAGAAGGAAAGACTTACTTAACACCTGAGAATACACACTGGTGAGCATCCCTATTCCTGTCCAGAGCGCGGGAAATGTTTCAAAGAAAAAGGAAACCTTATACACCAGAAAATTCACACGGGTGAACGTCCTTACTCATGCTCCGAGTGTGGGAAAGCTTTACCTCAGAGAGAAAAACTTCATATACACCAGAGAATTCACACAGGAGAGCGCCCTTTTCCATGTTCAGTATGCGGGAAAAGGTTCATCCAGAAGGATAAACTTCTTAGACAACAGAGAATTCACACGGGTGAGCGGCCTTATTCATGTTCAGGGTGCGGGAAAAGCTTCACCCAGAAAGGTGCCCTTGATCGACACCAGAAAATTCACGTAGACTAACAACTTTTTTTACGCTCAGACGGACAAATAGGGATTGGGGCAAGAATTACCACCCGAAAATGTGTGTCCTACCTTGTATTCAGGATCTCTTCTTGTACACCAGAATATTCACAAACGTTACTAATCTTTTTTATGGCCAAATTGGTGTATTTGGGAGCCTTGCCGAAGTATAATGGTGTTCTTCAGGTGTGATGTATTGGCCTGCAGGAAATATAGTAATATGGTCCACTAAACATACAGTTCTGACTCTGTCCCGCACTCACACAGACCACACCATACAACTAAACTGTGCTAATATGTGGACAACTACGGGAACCCAATGGGCCAAACTTTTTATTGGACTCTGCGCATATTTTTTGTTTTACTGAAGGAATTTGCTTCTCATTGGACCAACTAAAGTATAATTATTCTTACTTAAGCTATGCCAGATTTATTTTTAGGTCATATTACTGTGTGTTAGTCTCGTATTTTGATTTTCTAAAATAAAAAATAAATCTCTACACTTTACAATATTCTGTTCTGGGGTCCCTTTTTACAAATGACTACAATATTAGATGATTGGAGGGTGCTCAGTTCATAGAGAGTCATCCATTGGTATGGTGATTGGAGTGTGCTCAGTTCATAGAGAGTCATCCATTGGTGTGGTGATTGGAATGTGCTCAGTTCATAGAGAGTCATCCATTGGTGTGGTGATTGGAAGTGCTCAGTTCTTAGAGAGTCATCCATTGGTGTGGTGATTGGAATGTGCTCAGTTCATAGAGAGTCATCCATTGGTGTGGTGATTGGAAGTGCTCAGTTCTTAGAGAGTCATCCATTGGTGTGGTGATTGGAGTGTGTTTAGTTCATAGAGAGTTATTCATTGGTGCAGTGATTGGAATGTGCTCAGTTCATAGAGAGTCATCCATTGGTGCGATGATCGGAGTGTGCTCAGTTCATAGAGAGTCATCCATTGGTGTGGTGATTGGAAGTGCTCAGTTCTTAGAGAGTCATCCATTGGTGTGGTGATTGGAGTGTGTTTAGTTCATAGAGAGTCATCCATTGGTGTGGTGATTGGAAGTGCTCAGTTCTTAGAGAGTCATCCATTGGTGTGGTGATTGGAATGTGCTCAGTTCATAAAGAGTTATTCATTGGTGTTTAATTAGTGAGATGGAGAGTCTAGAACAGGGAGCCTCAAACTACGGCCCTTCAGCTGTTGCAGAACTACACATCCCACGGCATTGTAAAACTCTGACATTCACAGACATGACTAGGCATGATGGGAATCGTAGTTCCTGAACAACCAAGGAGCCATAGTTTGAAGACCCCTGGTCTAGAAGGTCCAGTTCGACACGTGTGTCAGATAATATATTTTATGAATACATGAAACCACTGCAAATGCCAAACAGAATATTCCCATTGCTGTCATCTTGGTTCTCCTCTTCATGGTCACAGCGATAAATTCCATAGTTTCACAGTCATTATCTTCATTAGTGATACAGAACTCATCCCCTTCAGTTGCTTGGAGAGTACGTCTATCGTGGCTTCGGTGTATCCCCTTATATTAGTGGTAAGTAGAGAAGGGCCCCCATACATTGGTAGTAAGTGGAGATTAGCCCTTTTTACATTGTTGGTGGGTGAAGCAGTGCCTCCTTACATTGGTGGCAAGTGGGAAATTGTCCCTTTTTTAGTAGTAAGAATGTCCCTTACTTTGGCGGTCAGTGGGCAGAATGTCCCTTACATTGGTGGTCAGTGGGAAGAAGGTCCCGTACATTGGTGGTCAGTGGGCAGAATGTCCCTTACATTGGTGGTCAGTGGGAAGAATGTCCCGTACATTGGTGGTCAGTGGAAGGAATGTCCCTTACATTGGTGGTCAGTGGGCAGAATGTCCCTTACATTGGTGATCAGTGGGCAGAATATCCCTTACATTGGTGGTCAGTGGGAAGAAGGTCCCGTACATTGGTGGTCAGTGGAAGGAATGTCCCTTACATTGGTGGTCAGTGGGCAGAATGTCCCTTACATTGGTGGTCAGTGGGAAGAAGGTCCCGTACATTGGTGGTCAGTGGGCAGAATGTCCCTTACATTGGTGGTCAGTGGGAAGAATGTCCCGTACATTGGTGGTCAGTGGAAGGAATGTCTCTTACATTGGTGGTCAGTGGGCAGAATGTCCCTTACATTGGTGGTCAGTGGGCAGAATATCCCTTACATTGGTGGTCAGTGGGAAGAAGGTCCCGTACATTGGTGGTCAGTGGAAGGAATGTCCCTTACATTGGTGGTCAGTGGGCAGAATGTCCCTTACATTGGTGGTCAGTGGGCAGAATATCCCTTACATTGGTGGTCAGTGGGAAGAAGGTCCCATACATTGGTGGTCAGTGGAAGGAATGTCCCTTACATTGGTGGTCAGTGGGCAGAATGTCCCTTACATTGGTGGTCAGTGGGCAGAATGTCCCTTACATTATTGATCAGTGGAAGAATGTTCATTACATTGCTGATCAGTGGAAGAATGTCCCTTACATTGGTGGTCAGTGGGAAGAAGGTCCCGTACATTGGGGGTCAGTGGGAAGACGGTCCCGTACATTGGTGATCAGTGAAAGAATGTTCCTTACATTGGTGGTCAGTGGGAAGAAGGAGGAGGACACACCCAAAGAGCTCTCTGTGAGAACCAGCCCTTTTCAAGCCTGGGCCTTGCTTGCTAGCTTGGCCCAGGAACAATGCCTGATCCTGGGGGAGGCCCTGGGAGGGATCCCCCTGATGACACGGGGCCTAGTGAGGAGGAGGTGGAGGACCTGTCTGTGGGTCCAGGCCCTGGTGAGAATGCGGATGTCTTCAGCCAGAAGATTATCAATCGTTTTAGGGCGATTGGGAGAGCGGAAGAAAAACTTAAAGTTTTGAAGGCTGAACACAAATCCTTCAAAACCAAGTATTTCCAGGCCTGGAGTAAAAATCGCACAGCCATGAAGCCTGAGTTACAGGAATTGGAAGAAAGGGTAAAGGAACAAACTTTATTATTGGAAAGGCTGAAAGACAGAAGTGGAGCATTTAAAGAAAAATTTGACAATGAGAGGCGATTTACCAGCCAAGCATCAGCAAGTTCTGTGGATCAGCAGGCTCAGTTAATGGATGACCAGGCTCCATCTGCCTCTGCACCTCTCCCCCCATGCCAGAACTGGGAATCACCAGCGGCAACCAGCCAGGGGGTTGAGAGTGGACATGGATCCCTGACATTCATCCAGCAGATGGAGTCACCCCTAAAAGCAGACAGGTTTGTATTTTCTGATGATCCATCAGAAATCCCTGAGGATGGGCAGAGGAGATACAGGCCAGCAAAGCCAGTAATGGTGGAGAAATCCCAGTACACCATGCTGCCATCCAACATGTCTGCCCCATCTGCTGTAGTGGATGGTGTCCCAGGTGAGAAAGAGCTCTGCATACAGCTACCTATTGGAGTTACCGCTGTGGAGAAACCGAGTGCAGACATGCAAGCCCCGGACCATCAGACGAATGTGGATGGACCTGCATTAAACACCCCAGGCATGGATTTTGCTGGTCTGGCTGAGACCAGTAGTCCCACGGCAAGCAAAATGGCTGCCAGCTCCAAAGAGCCTGCTTCATGTTCACCTGAGCCTCCCAGTCTTCCAGTGCTGATTGCTGATGGGGGAGGGGATCAACATAGTTCTGGAAGTGGAATGGAAGTAGCAATGGAAATATCCTGCAATGCTTTACCTGCTGCTGGGTTAAAACAGAATGCTATTTCCACAGCTGAAAACCCTGTCCTAGTGGAAGAGAAGATGACAGCTGGAGTTCTTACCAGTGCAGCAGCAGCTATGGATTCTGCTGTGAAGACAACAGCAATAATAAATATCCCAGCAAGTATAAAAAATGACAATGTTAAAGCAATGAATGTGGTGGGTGGTGGTGAAGGGGTTAGTAATGCTGGGAAAAATAAAAATGACATTTCTCCTCCTGCTCAGCAGAGGAAAGATTCGATTGCACAGATCAATCCCGAATCTGTGCAATCGTTATCTGCTAAGTGTGTGTCAGATAATTTAAAAAAAACTGATGGATTTTCTGCTGGGAGGAATGTTGGAAGCTATGCTTCAGCTTTGGGGAGTCACACCAGGGTGGGTGGTGGGAATTCTGTTATTAGTCAAAATTCAGGGAGGTTTGGTGGGTATAGGAGGAGGAATGTGGTACAGTTGAGGTGGGTGGGGGATGAAACTCCGCCAGTAAGGGGGAGGGTGGCTGAGTTGATTTTGGAAATGGGGTTTAAAGCTTGTGATATTTTTGCTTTAATTTGCCCGGTGGGGAGTTATGAATTTGATTTGTCGTTTGTAAAACCTGAGAGTTTGGATCTCTTCTGGGAGAGATTTAGGAGGTGCAAGGGCCTTCAGCAGTGGAGTGGTTTGGTGCCAAAAGTGATTTCAAGGCAGCCTCTGATAAAATCAGTGACCATTTTGGTGCGTAACGAATCCATACCAGAGGCTGATTTATTAGTATGGCTACGCCGATATGGCGAGGTCCTCACTCCACTGCGGAAGGTCCTTGATGAGCATGGGATATGGACAGGGGCCTGGACAGTGTCGCTAAAATTGGGGGTGCTGGGCGATGTAGTTCAGCACCTTCCCTGCTCAGCCTTTCTGGGTAGGGATAGGCTGACCATTTTCTACCAAGGTCAGCCTAAGGTGTGCAATAAATGTGGTGATAAAGGCCACTTTGCATCGTCCTGCACCCACAAGAAGTGCTCACTGTGCCAGGATTTAGGCCATTTGGCCAGAGAATGCACCCAGATTCGGTGCAATTTGTGCCAGCAGCTGGGTCATCCATATAGCCAGTGCCCAGAGGCACTGCATAACTTGCCAGGATTGGAGACTGAGCTGCAGAGGCTTGATAAAGAAGATGAAGCAGCTGAAGTTAGAGAGGAAATTGTTGTTGCCCCTCCTGTGTCTGTTGTGTCAGATTCTGTTTCCCCTAGTGATGTGGTCCCTGAGTCTGTGTCTGTTGTGTCAGATTCTGTTTCCCCTAGTGATGTGGTCCCTGAGTCTGTCCCTCCTGTTGTTCCTACATCTACTGTGCGTAGATCCTCCAGACTAGCGGAAGCTGCTGGGGGGGCGGGTATAGTGGATCTTCCCCCTCGGCCTACTCCACCTCTAGTCCCTGTCTCTCGACACCGCAAACGCGGCCAAGAGGGTGCAGGGGTGCTGGATGGTGGTGGGGTCGATGGGGTTGAGGGAGGGGTGTCCATGTCCCATGTCTCACCCTCTGTTGTGGAGGATTCGGATGATGAGGGGTGGGAGAGGACAAAGAGGAAGAAAAAGAAGAAGAGGAAGACCAGTAAAGCGGTCACTTCTTCCTTACAGTTAGAGCCAGGAGGGGTTCCTCTTGGCAACACATTTTCGGTTTTATCAGGGGAGGAGTTAGTATCCGATTTATCTACTTTATCATCTATGGATGAGGGGGAGTCACATAGTGTAAAGAGAGCTGTTTCGGGTGATGAGAGTGTGGTGGAGGTTAAGAAACGACTACCCCAATCATCCTGATGGCAGTGCCCGCTCTGATAAAGGTGGCGACCATTAATGTCGCCAGCGTGAAATCTGCAAGAGCTTGTGATATTGCCTTATTTTTGCTCAGTGAGTTTGATGCTGAGATTTTATTTTTGCAAGAGACCTGGCTCAATACTTTGGCCGATGTCCATCTAGCAAAAAGGGAGTGGAGATGCGGTCCCTCCTTTTGGTCTCTTGCGGCTGAGCCTTGCAGCGGAGTTGCGGTTCTTTTTAAAACCGATATGGTAACGTGCCGGCGGATAATTGAGGTAGAAATGGGGAGATGCATGGTCTTAGACGTCTCTGTTAGGGGGCAGGACCTGCGCCTGATCAATATCTATGGACCGCAGTCAAAATGGGACAGGAAATGCCTCTTCACAAAGATCAAGCCCTTCCTTTTTACATCCCAGCAGGTTGTCTTTGGAGGTGACTTTAACACCATAATTAGGCCTGAAGACAGGAGGGTCTCCATAGACAGGCTGGGTTATGATAGCGTTTTTCTTAGAGATATGGTTAGACAAGCAGGCCTGGTAGATGTGCACATTAAGCACTGCCCTGGCAGCACGGGATTCACATTTCAGAGAGGGAATAGTCAGAGTAGGATAGATAGGTTTTTTTTAAAGGAGAACTCTGCTTTCTCGGCTCCTGAGTTGAGGGCGGTGGAGTTCTCTGACCACTGTATGCTGTCTGTGACTCTGAATGCCTCGGACTCTCCACCCAGGGGAAGGGGTACCTGGAAACTGAATTCGGCTCTCCTGGAAGATGTAGAGGTAAGACAATCCTTTGAGGATTTTTTTCAGGCACAGGTTTCTATTCTGGACTTTTGCAGCAGTAAGTCAGAGTGGTGGGAGCTTGTGAAACAAAGGGCGATTGGACTTTTCAAGGCCATAAGTAAGAAGAAGCAGCTTGGTATGTATATTGCCTACCAGCATTTGCGGAGGAAGCTTGATCGTCTTGTCTCGTATGGAGGAGATCCAGGGGAGATCTCGGAGGTAAAACTTCTTCTTAGGAAGTGTCAATACGACCGGCATGCCTCCTTGGTTCTGGAGAGAGATTATGGGAAATATCACTCGCCTGATCCTTACCAGAACTGTAAGCAAGGCATAGCAGTTAAGACGGTCATAGGTCTGAGGGATAGTACGGGTTCCCTGGTGAAGTCCAGATCAGGGATCCTGGAGATCTTCAGGTCATATTACGCAGACCTTCTGGGAAGAAAGGACCTTAGTCGGGACAGGATGGAAAGCTTTCTGGATTCTACTCCAGGATTGGGAAATGATATATTGCCTTTGATGGATTTGACAGAACCAATTTCAGCGGATGAGGTAGTTCGTGCTATAGAGAAGCTGGCTACCAAAAAGTCGCCTGGGCCAGATGGGTTGACAGCTGAATTTTACAAGTGTTTTAAGTCCATTCTGGCTCCCTTTTTAACGGAGGTTTATAACAGCTGTTTAGATGAGGGTTCTCTCCCTCCCTCCATGAGGCAATCCGCTGTGATTCTTCTGTCAAAAGGTAAAGACCCCTCAATAATTGAGAACTGGCGCCCCATCAGTCTTCTCAATGTTGATAGAAAGATCTTGGCGAAGATTCTTTTTTGGCGCTTGTCATCAGTAGCAGGCGATTTGTTGTCCAATCATCAGCACTGCTCGGTCCAGGGCAGAAGTACCTTTTCAGCAATTTTAGCTGTCCGGGAGGCTTTGGAGCGATGCAGGGCTGCTGGATGGAGAAAGTACTTGCTGGCATTGGATCAGGCGAAGGCTTTTGATCGAGTCAATCATGAGTACCTGTATTTGCTACTTGGTAGATACGGCCTGCAGGGGAGGTTTATTGATTGGCTGAAAACATTATATAAAGGGGCTGAGAGCTTCCCACTTGTTAATGGTTGGGTTGGACGGCCTTTTGAGGTTGGCTCTGGGGTGCGCCAGGGGTGTCCTTTGAGCCCCCTGCTATATGTATTCGCAATCGATCCCTTCATAAGAAGGTTAGAGAGTGGATCATTGTGTGGGGTGCCTTTGGGCATTGCTGGTGTGCCGCCTTTGAAGGTCGTGGCCTATGCCGATGATGTGTCTGTTATTATCTCTGGGATGGAGGAGGCGCAGGAGGTGGTCTCTGTGATAGAGCAGTACACTGAGGCTTCTGGCTCTAAAATCAATCATGAAAAGAGTGAAGTTTTCTGGATGGGTGAGGAGGGTGAAAGCTTCGAACTTCCGGATGCCTTCCCAGAGCCCCAGCAGGAAATTAAAGTGTTGGGCATCAAATTTGGTCCTGGTGACTATGGTCATCGAAATTGGGAAAGCAGGTTGTTGAATGCCAATGCCAAGGTGGCAAGCTGGAAGAAATGGAAACTTTCCTTGAGGGAAAGGGTTGACTTGATTAAAACTTACCTGATCCCAATCTTTTTATATGTCAGCTTTGTCTGTATCTTGCCGGAATCTCTCTATGCAAGGGTGTACAGCTGCTTTTTCCAACTGTTATGGGGAAATAGACTGAACCTGATCAAACGCAATGTAACTTACCTGTCCAGGCGGGAGGGTGGTCTAGGAATGGTCAACCCTATAGTTTTCTTTTCTCTGCTTTTTTTAAAGTATAATCTTGGTAATATGTTAGCAGAGACCCCGCCGGGATGGGTGGGTATTTTTCAATCTTGGTTTAGGCCTTTTCTGCGATGCTGGGAAGATGGCGGGCCAGTGAAAAGTCTGAGAGTCCGACATGGCAAGCTTCCGGCTTATGTTGCACCGTGTCTGAAAATACTTAGGCAGTGGCAGGTGACAGTGGGGGATATCAAGTCCCTCCCCAGAAAGCTTCTGGAGAAGAGGATTTTGGGCTCTGCTTTCAGTGTGTCGCTGACCTTAAGGGATTGCCCAGGCCCCGTAATGAGGGAGGGGTTGCGTTTAATTAACTTAGGAAGAATCCCTTTGAAGTTTAGGGATCAAGCCTGGCTCGCTTTCCATGGAAGGCTCTATGTGAGAGGGAACCTGAAGCATCGCCCTGTGGATGATCGGGATTGTCCTAGAGTGGAGTGTGTTGGTAAAGTGGAGTCTATGGACCACTTTTTGCTCCAGTGTCCCTTTAACATAGAGGTGTATAAAAGGGTGGGGAGGGCTCTAGGCATCCCCTTTCTCTATCGCATGAGTTATGCGGAGTGGGTGTACGGGGCATTCCCGACTCTCTGGGATTTTGATTTGGATACACTTTTTCTAGTTAGTATAGTTGTCCGTTACTTCACGTGGAATGCACGGTGCCAGATTACCCTGCGGAAGAAAGTCCTCCCTGTCGAGGTGGTGGTGTACGATATTCTGGGTGAGGTTGGGAAGATTCGGGGTCTTGAGAAGGGCAGGGAGCCTCGAGCGGTCTGGATGAGGGCGTGGAGGAATATCAGACCTGCTTTTGGTGAACTGTCCTTCTCTGGGTGAAAAGCTTTTTTCCTATGCTATTTCTTTCACGCCCTTAGCTTTTGTTAGTTAATATCTTCATTTTTGAAGAAGGGCTGCATGCATAATGGGAGTGGTTTTTGTTTCTTGACCTCGCAGGTTTGATGTCTGGTGTGGTGGTGTGAGTCTTATTAAGATTATTTTTCCCGGTAATGATGTGTTTCATGATGTGAGTTTTGTTTTTGCTGTAAAGCCATTCTTTATTTGAGAGCAGAACTTGCTATGTATTTTTTTTTCCCTTTTCATGTAAATATGTATATATTTATTTATGTATATTGATTTTATGATTATTGATTGCAAGACTTTTAATAAACAAAAATTGGGAAGAAGGGTCCTTACTTTGGTGGTCAATTTGAAGAATTCCCCCTTACATTCATGATTAGGATGAAGAATCTCACTCATATTGCTTGCCAGAGCCAAACTCTGCCCAGAGTCCATAATTCTTGCTAAAATCAGCTACATTTAAAGCATGTAGTTGCATTATTGTATAAGAAAATAGCAACCAGTTACTGTAAATACCGAACATGCCTATGTTACAAGGGGTAGAGGGTGACTGACACACCTCACATCTCCTAAGAAGAATATACAGTATATAAGAGCCATATCATATTTGGTGTCTATCGAATTGTGATTTGCCAGCAGTAGCTCTCCTCACCACCGTATCTATGAAGGGTCATTTATGAGAGCCAGTGACTCTGATACCAGATTGGATTTCATCTGCATGGACCAAAGACCAGTTTAATTACCTTTTACTATGAAGCAATGCTAAGGGTCATTTATAAAGAGCCAATGATTAATGTTCAGAGTGCAGGAAATCTTTCGTTCAGAAAGGAGAACTTAATAATCACCAGAGAATTCACACCGGTGAACGTTCTTATTTATGTTCTGAGTTTTGGGAAGTGTTTCGTTCAGATCGAACACCTTTAGTCAGCTGGTCTGCAACCCAGGCGAGTGCAAGTTAGAACGTGTCAGAAGATGCTCGAGGGTAAATGGTTGTGTGACTCACCACCATAGTGCTACACCGTGGGCACTCCAGGAATTAAATTGTCACATCTCTTAGCAGCCGCTCGGTTGTTATAAGAAGAAGCGGGAAGGGACACCCCCCCACGCCGCCCTCCGCGGCTCGCCCTGGTCTCCCGTCCCACCAGAAAGCCCGAGCAACCAGCCTGCACGTCCGCCGACTGGCCGAAGACCCGAACACCGCCGTATTCAGCTTTGATCGGGTCTCAGATGTAGAAACCCGAAAACTATGTCATGACATCACTTCCGGGTACTCCAGCCTTTAACCACTTCTGAACCGGAAGGATTTGCCCTCTTAATGACCAGGCCATTTTTTTGCACGGTCGTGCGACGCTGTACCCAAATAAAATTGATGTCTTTTTCTCCACAAACAGAGCTTTCTTTTGGTGGTATTTGATCACCGGTGCAATTTTTATTTTTTGCGCTATAAACAAAAAAAGAGCGACCATTCCGAAAAAAAAAAAAAAAACAATATTTTTCAAATTCTGCTATAGAACATTGCCCAAAAAAATGTAAATATCTAAATTTTTTAACATTTTAGGCCAATTTGTATTCTGCTACATATATTTGGTAAAAAAAAATCCCAATAAGCGTATTTTGATTGGTTTGCACAAAAGTTATCGCGTCTACAAACTAGGGGAAAGATTTATGTAATTTTTATTTATTTTTTTTTACTAGTAATGGCGGCGATCTGTGGGACTGCGACATTGCGGGGGACAGATCGGACCCCTAACTGACATTTTTGACACTTTTGGGGGTACCAGTGACATTACTACAGTGATCAGTGCTAAAAATATGCACCGTTACCGTACTAATGACACTGGCAGGGAAGGAGTTAACATAATGGGTGATCAAAGGATTATGATGTGAGCCTAGGGTAGTGTTTACTTACTGTGGGGGGGGCGTGGCTTGTAAAATGACCATAGAGACCTGTGATCCTATATAGAAGGATCACAGGAGCTCTGATCATTCCAGAGAGAACGGTCGCTGTGTTTACATCAGCTGACTGCCCTTCTCTCTCAGTGAGGAGCGATCGCGGATGGCCGGCGGCAAAGGGAGCTCCGTGCATCGGAGTCCCCGCGCGACCGACGTATACCTACGTCGGTTCACGCAGGAGGGGCTGCCTGCCGCAGTATAACTGCAGCGGACGGTCCTTAAGTGGTTAAGGCGCCAGATTTTAAAAAAAAAATGACAGCATTCAAAACAGCCAAACTTGGCATTTTGAATGCTTTTAAGTGCAGAGGAGGAGTTTGGGGTCTTTTAGACCCCAGATCTCTCCATAAAGAGGACCTGTCACTGCCTCTTAGGCTCCATTCACATAAAGGCGTTTCGGATGGCAGGCAGAATTGACGCAACTGTGCATGCAATCCCGAACCATTGCAAGTCGCGGGACGCCCCGTGCGATTCCCGTGGCTTGCGATGGCACCTTAAATGTGGCGCGATTTTGCCACGATCGGTCGCCCGACGAATCGCTGTAAAACCGTGCAAGCAGAATCGCAGGACGCCTGTCGTCCAAAAGAAGTACAAGAACTTCTTTTGGGTGACAGCCGTCCCACGATTCTGACTGCGATTCTTTGGGCGACAATCGCGGCATTTGGGGGTGCCATTGCAAGTCACAGGAATCGCACGAGCGTCCCGCGACTTGCAATGGTTCGGGATTGCGTGCAGCGTTGCGTCAATTCTGCCTGCCATCAGAAACGCCTTTATGTGAATGGAGCCTTACTGTCACACGGGATGTTTCTTGTGACAGTCATAAGTGGTCAAAAATTGTTTTTTAAAAAAATAAATAAATAAATAAGAAAACATTTTTTTTAAAGCACCCCGACCCTCCGTGCTCACGCGCAGAAGGGAACGCATACGTAAGTTGCTCCCTATGTAAACGGTGTTCAAACTAGGGATAGACCGATTATCGGCAAGGCCGATATGCACTTTCCTTGATATATCGGTATCGGCCCTGGAACTGGCCGATATTGCCGATATTTTTGTGACGTCGTTCTGCCTTTTTAGGCCGCCTCCCTCGCCTTGGACAGCCTCGTCTGGAGTCAAGACTAGTCTCACGGGAGTGTATCACAGCCATACACCCACCCACAGCAGCCCGGTGCCAGCCAGCCACCCACATCCACAGGCCCTGTACCAGCGAGCCAGCCAGCCACCCACAGGCCCTGTACCAGGCACTGTACCAGACAGCCATAGGCCCTGTACCAGCCAGCCACAGGCCCTGTACCAGCCAGCCACAGGCCCTGTACCAGCCAGCCAAAGGCACTGTACCAGCCAGCCAACCACATCCACAGGCCCTGTACCAGCGAGCCAGCCAGCCACCCACAGGCCCTGTACCAGCCAGCCACAGGCCCTGTACCAGCCAGCCACAGGCACTGTACCAGACAGCCACAGGCCCTGTACCAGCCAGCCACAGGCCCTGTACCAGCCAGCCACAGGCCCTGTACCAGCCAGCCACAGGCACTGTACCAGCCAGCCAACCATATCCACAGGCCCTGTACCAGCCAGCCACAGGCCCTGTACCAGCCAGCCACAGGCACTGTACCAGACAGCCACAGGCCCTGTACCAGCCACCCACAGGCCCTGTACCAGCCAGCCACAGGCCCTGTACCAGCCAGCCAAAGGCACTGTACCAGCCAGCCAACCACATCCACAGGCCCTGTACCAGCGAGCCAGCCAGCCACCCACAGGCCCTGTACCAGCCAGCCACAGGCCCTGTACCAGCCAGCCACAGGCACTGTACCAGAGAGCCACAGGCCCTGTACCAGCCAGCCAACCATATCCACAGGCCCTGTACCAGCCAGCCACAGGCACTGTACCAGCCAGCCAACCATATCCACAGGCCCTGTACCAGCCAGCCACAGGCCCTGTACCAGCCAGCCACAGGCACTGTACCAGACAGCCACAGGCCCTGTACCAGCCAGCCACAGGCCCTGTACCAGCCACCCACAGGCCCTGTACCAGCCAGCCACAGGCCCTGTACCAGCCAGCCAAAGGCACTGTACCAGCCAGCCAACCACATCCACAGGCCCTGTACCAGCGAGCCAGCCAGCCACCCACAGGCCCTGTACCAGCCAGCCACAGGCCCTGTACCAGCCAGCCACAGGCCCTGTACCAGCCAGCCACAGGCACTGTACCAGAGAGCCACAGGCCCTGTACCAGCCAGCCACAGGCCCTGTACCAGCCAGCCACAGGCACTGTACCAGCCAGCCAACCATATCCACAGGCCCTGTACCAGCCAGCCACAGGCACTGTACCAGACAGCCACAGGCCCTGTACCAGCCAGCCACAGGCCCTGTACCAGCCAGCCACAGGCACTGTACCAGCCAGCCAACCATATCCACAGGCCCTGTACCAGCGAGCAGCCAGCCACCCACAGGCCCTGTACCAGCCAGCCACAGGCACTGTACCAGCCACCCACCCACCACAGGGTGCCAGCAAGCCAGCCATTAAGCATTAAACAAAAATTAACATGCTCAGTACCAGATTTGTGTCAAAAATTGTCTTTATTTTTCAAAACTTTAAATGTAGAAAATATCGGCCCATATCCACCGATACCGATACATTGTGACCAAAATATCGGAATCGGCCCTGAAAAAAACCATATCGGTCTATCCGTAGTTCAAACCACACATGTGAGGTATCGACATGATCGTTGGAATGAGAGCAATAATTCCAGCCCTAGACCTCCTCTGTAACTCTAAACTGGTAACCATTAAAAAAATTTAAAGCGTCGCCTATGGAGATTTTTAGGTACCGAAGTTTGTTGCCATTCCAGGAGTGTGCCCGTTTTTAAAGCGTGACATGTTGGGTATCTATTTACTCGGTGTAACCTCATCTTTCACATTATACAAAATAAATTGGGCTAAATTTACTGTTTCGTTTTTTTTATTCATGAAAGTGTATTTCTTCCAAAAAAAAAAAAATAGTATTTGAAAGACCGATGCGCAAATATAGCGTGACATAAAATATTGCAACGATCCCCATTTTATTCTCTAGGGCAGGGGTGTCAAACTCAATTTTATCGCGGGCCACATCAGCATTATGGTTGCCCTCAAAGAGCCGGTTATATCTGTATGATTAGATGTCCAGAGCATCCCACACCCCCTTTACATGAGATGTCAGGAGCCCCCCCCCACCATCAGAAGTCAAGAGTCACCCAGCCTTCCTTACATCACATTGCACCCCCTTACCTTGTGCTGCTGCCAGGAAGAAGATGCGGGTGGATCTGGGAAGAAGAAAGTGCAGGGTCTGGAGGAGTACCAGAGGAGGGCTGGAGTCAGCTTCCAGAGTCTGCTGGATGCTGAGACCAGAGGAGGCAGAGACAAAGTGGTGTTGTGGCTGCACAGAGAGGTGCAGGATCTGTAGGAGGAGTTCTGTCCTCCTCTCTGCTGCGGACTGCTGAGAAGGAGGGGGGGAGGCAGAGGAGTGCAGGATCTGGCAAAGGAGTTTTGTCCTCTCCGCGCCGACTACTGAGCATATGCAAAAGGGGTGACGCAGCTGTAGGAGAGGTGCGAGGGCCACTTGAAACGGCCTGGGGGGCCGCATTCGGCCCGCGGGCCTTGTGTTTGACACCTGTGCTCTAGGATCTCTGCTAAAAAAAATATATATAATGTTTGGGGGGTTCTAAGTAATTTTCAAGCAAAAAATACAGATTTTTAACTTGTAAGCAACAAATGTCAGAAAACACTTTTTTTTTTTAAACTTAAAAATAAAAATAAAAATGCCCTGTGTTGCGTGTGTGAATGGGTCCAAGAAGAAGAAGGCCCTCTTCTATTTTTTTTCTTCTTTACCACAACTTCCCCACTGAAGGAAGAGTAGAGAGAGAAGCTGCAAGGGGAGACACAATCTGTGAGAGAGGGATGGATTGGGAGTGTCTGGGGATCCAGGACTGATAGCCGATCACCCAATACCAGGAAGTAGAGGAGGAGGGGCGGCCACCAGAGCTGTGAGGAGCTGAGAGAAACTGTGAGGGAAGAAGGAACACTGCAGGTGGGCTTAAATCAACAGATATATTATATTACATCATTACATTATACATTACATTACATTATATTACATTATATTACATTATTACATTATATTATATTATTACATTATATTATTACATTATATTACATTACATTATATTATATTATATTATATTACATTACATTATATTATATTACATCATTACATTATACATTACATCATATTACATTATATTATATTACATTATATTATATTATTACATTATATTATATTATATTATATATTACTTGTATATTATATTATTTTACATTATATTACATTACATTATACTATTACATTATACTATTACATTATATTATTACATTATATTATATTACATTACATTATTACATTACATTATACTATTACATTATATTATTACATTATATTATATTACATTACATTATTATATTACATTATATTACTTGTATATTATATTATTTTACATTATATTACATTATATTATTACATTACAATATTACATTACATTACATTATATTATTACATTATATTACATTACATTATATTACATTACATTATTACATTACATTATATATTACATTACATTATATTATATTATTATATTATATTATAATATATTACATTATTACATTACATTATATTACATATTATATTACATTATACTATATTACATTATATATTACTTGTATATTATATTATTTTACATTATATATTACATTATATTACATTATACTATTACATATTATATTACATTATTATATTATATATTACATTATAGTACAGTACATTATATTACATATATTACATTACAGTACATTACATTATACTGCATATTATATTACATTACATTATACTATTACATTATATTATTACATTATATTATATTACATTACATTATTATATTACATTATATTACTTGTATATTATATTATTTTACATTATATTACATTATATTATTACATTACAATATTACATTACATTACATTATATTATTACATTATATTACATTACATTATACTATTACATTATATTACATTATTACATTATATATTACATTACATTATTACATTACATTATATATTACATTACATTATATTATATTATTATATTATAATATATTACATTACATTATATTACATATTATATTACATTATACTATATTACATTATATATTACTTGTATATTATATTATTTTACATTATATATTACATTATATTACATTATACTATTACATATTATATTACATTATTATATTATATATTACATTATAGTACAGTACATTATATTACATATATTACATTACAGTACATTACATTATACTACATATTATATTACATTACATTATACTATTACATTATATTATTACATTATATTATATTACATTACATTATTATATTACATTATATTACTTGTATATTATATTATTTTACATTATATTACATTATATTATTACATTACAATATTACATTACATTACATTATATTATTACATTATATTACATTACATTATACTATTACATTATTACATTATATATTACATTACATTATTACATTACATTATATATTACATTACATTATATTATATTATTATATTATATTATAATATATTACATTACATTATATTACATATTATATTACATTATACTATATTACATTATATATTACTTGTATATTATATTATTTTACATTATATATTACATTATATTACATTATACTATTACATATTATATTACATTATTACATTACATTATATTACATTATATTATAATATATTACATTACATTATATTACATTACATTATTATATTATATATTACATTATAGTACAGTACATTACATTATATTACATATATTACATTACAGTACATTACATTATACTACATATTATATTACATTACATTATATATTTTAAAATGTCATGCCTAAGCCTTTTTCTGACATTTGTTGTTTACAAGATAAAATCATTTTTTTTTTTTGAAAAAGAAGAAGAAGAAATACACTTTCATGAATTAACCACTCCCGGACCGGGCCTTTTTCTGACACTTGTTGTTTACAAGTTAAAATCATTTTTTGCTAGAAAATTACTTAGAAACCCCCAAACGTTTTATATATACTGTGTATATATATATATATTTATATATATTAGCAGAAACCCTACAGAATAAAATGGGTATCGTTGCAATATTTTATGTCACACAGGATTTGTGCATCGATCTTTCAAATGCAATTTCTTTTGGAAGAAATACAAGTTCACGAATAAAAAAAATAACGAAACAGTAAAGTTAGCCCAATTTTTTTGTATAATGTGAAAGATAATATTACGCCGAGTAAATAGATACCTAACATGTCACGCTTCAAAATTGCGCACACTCGTGGAATGGTGACAAACTTCGGTACTTAAAAATCTCCATAGGCGACGTTTTAAAAAATGTTAACGGTTACTAGTTTAGAGTTACAGAGGAGGTCTAGGGATAGAATTATTGCTCTCGCTCTAACGATCGCAGCGATACCTCACATGTGTGGTTTGAACACATAACGTTTGAACGTTTACATATGCAGTAGTGACTTACGTATGCGTTCGCTTCTGCGTGCGAGCTCGGAGGGATGGGGCGCTTTACATTTTTTTTTATTTATTTTATTTTTTTCAATTTTTACACTGTCCCTTTTAAAAAAAAAAATTTTAATCACTTATTGCTGTGACAGTAATAGGCAGTGACAGGTTCTCTTTGTGGAGGGATCAGGGGTCTAAAAGACCGCAAACCCCTCCACTGCGCTTAAAAGCATTGAAAACGCCATGTTTGGCTGTTTCGAATGCTGTCATTTTTTTTTTTTTAAATCTGGCGCCTTAAAGGCTCCAGTACCCGGAAGTGATGTCATGACATCGTTTTTGGGTTTCTACATCTGAGACCCGATCAAAGCTGAATCCGGCTGTGTTCGGGTCTTCGGCCAGTCGGCAGACGTGGTGACTCATTGCTTGGGTCTTCCGTAAGGACGGGAGACCCGGGCGAGCCGTGGAAGGCGGCGGAAAACGTCCCCTCCTGCTCCTTGTAATAACCAATAAGTGGGTGCTCAGCCGCATTAGTGGTTATTACAAGAAAGCCGACCGTCTGCTCTAAACAACGGTACTTGGATGATGCCTGCAACTAGAGGTACAACCCCCTGAATCTGAGGCCGCATATTTGCCTTTGGTCGACGTGAAGGAGTTAATGGTGAAAGAATTGTAGAATTTTACCTGTTTATGCCACGCTCACGTAAGAGATGTGACAATTTAATGCCCACGGTGTAGCACTATGGTGGCGAGTCACACAACCATTTACCCTCAAGCATCTTCTGACACGTTCTAACTTGCACTTGCGTGGTTCCAGCTGAGTACACTGATTAAAAAATTAGACGAAAAATACCACTTTCCTAGAAATTGTCCGATAATCTGATCATTAGTAAACAGCATCCAAGAGAGCCGATCACGCCATGTCATGCCAAGTTATCCAAAGGGACAAGGACCAAAATGTTTCTCGTACGATAACAGAATGAATGATTTTGGTGTAATTAGTATGGTATTTGTACAACAAAAATCAAGACCACACATGCTCCGAATTGAAAGAATACAACACATTACATCACTTCCGAAGTTGTATTCTGTCGTATGAGAATTTTCGTAACTTTAGTAACCTATTGGTTTTCATTATGAGACTAGCATGCGAAAAAAAAAAACGGGCAATGATTTGTCCGATATTCTTATCGTTTGTAGGAGGTATCGGTCTTTATCGAGTAGTAGAAGAAAAAACAAGTGTGCGTTGCGCCGTTGGCGTAAAATGAGTGATAGGAATCTGGAGAGGCGGATTAACATCAAATTGGGGGAAAATTGGCAAAAGCGCGTTAGAATTTAAGCTCTGTTACATCCTGGCTTATGGTGAATATTCCATGAGGAAATCAAGTGTTTTTGAATGTGTGAGATCTCACATCAAAGGTAGCGCTTTAAGTACAACGCCACTTGCTGTTTCTGCTTTACCCCCCCTGGCGGTATTCCCGAGTGTGGCTCGGGGTTAATATTCAGTACCAAAAGCGGTAACCCCGAGCCACACTCAGGATTATCCCAGAATCACCCTCACCTTCCCAGAGTTGGAGATTTCCTCCCGCATAAAACACTACGAAATCTCCAGGCTCCAGGTCCCCAACTGGACTTTAGAAAACAATGAGGAAACTTAAAAACCAGTTTCCTCTGCGTTAGAGCAAACCCCCTGGGGCCCCTCAACTTGTCCGGTTGAGAATTCTGGGTCACAACCTCCTAGACCCTGGCAGGGCAATGCTCTGCCACAAATGGTATAGGCGGATTAAGGAGGGGCGGGAAGATGTTCATGATAACCTAAGAATTGGGCAGCCAAAAACACAAAGGACGGATGCAAATGTGGAAAATTAAAAGGTTACGGGAATCTGTTTGAAGGAAGAGACCGGAACTCTGTCCTGACAAGTAGATGACAATGCTCCTGCACATGATGCGTTAAGTTTTCGCAAGTTCCTGGCCCAGAAATCCATTCCCGAAACTTGACCAACCACCTTATTCCCCTGGCTTACCACCCTACGACTTTTCTCTGTTTTGAAAATTATTCAGTCCCGATAAAGTGAACTGTGTGTTGGGATTATGATGTTCTTCATTCTCTGTGCTATTGTATAAATTCTATATTATACAGTAGATCTTCATGAAGTATCATATATCTATATACCAAGAAGGAATCGATCAATCCTGTGTACCTTTTCTGGCGCATTCTTCTTTTTTTATCTTTTTAATTTTTTGTATGTAGTAAAGTACTGATCATATATTTTTACATTTTATATATATATATAGTGGTGTTGTGACCTCCTTAAAAATCCCACGGGCAAGGTTTTTTGTGTACTTATCTGTAAGTGTTGTTGGGATGGAGGCATTTGAACCTCTGTGGTAGGTGCCACCCTTCTGTAGATCTCTACTTTTAAGGTTTGTAGGCGTTCCTCATAACTGAAATTCTCCAGCACCCTTAATAGCTTTCTCTGGACTCCCTCTAGTTCCAGGACATCCTTCCTTAGGATTGGTGACCAGACCTGGATGGCATACTCAAGATGTGGTCAAACCAGAAATTTGTAAAGTGGTAGAATTATAGCTTTATCTCTTGAGTAAATATCCTTTGTAATGCATGCTTATAGTCTGCTGGCCTTGCTTTATGCAGCTTGGCATTGCATGCTATTTCAGAGTCTACTAGGACCCCCCTATCCTTTTCCATCCTCCATTCCTCCAGAGGTTCTCCCCCTTGCGAGTAAGTTGCATTCATATTATTGCTCCCAAGTGCATTATTTGTGATTTGTTGCAATGACAGGTACAGTTTTACTAACACCTAACTTGGCACAATGCTAAAATGCAGATCTCATGACCGATGGACCACTGAAGAAGCTGGCAATCAATGTAGTAGACCGTGTGATTACAGCATTTACCGCAATCTTCTAGGTCCTGTGCTTATAGACTTTCCCACTGTACACTGACCATAAGAGAATCTGTCACGTATCTGTATGAAGAGCCTGAGATGATAAGGGTGACCTCCCATCTGAGCACCCCTGAAAGTTGGGACAGGGGCTACAATGGAAATGAAAGGGTGCAGGTGCCAGAAAGTTTGGAACTAAAGACTTGAATTTCGAAGCGCTGGTGTCAAGTGAGCAGAAACACAGCGATGAGGACACCTGAAGCTAACCAAGCCCAGTTAAGAGCAGAGCCAGGTTACAAGCCAAGTTCAGTATCAGTCAAGCAGGAAGGCACCAAATCACAAGCAGGGTCAGGGACGAGTAGAGGTTGGTTATGACTAAGCGCAGTCCTGCGTGAAATGCGTCAATGTTTTTCCATACTCCTTGATCTGTGCTTGTTTGTGCACTTGCATTTTATTGATTTTCAATAAAGCCTTTTGGGACCTTTCACCTTTGGAGTGTTGTCACCTCTCTACACTGTCAGATATTTCTCGACTGTAAACCAGACCGGCACCCTACACAGTTAAAGTGGTTTATACAGCCTTTATGAAGTTGGGAGGTGCTTACCTGGAGCAGTGTACCCTTGATATACTTTTGTTGACTGCTAAGTAGGGTCAGTATCTGGTGTGAGCACCATTTGCCTCACGCAGTGCCACACATCTCCTTTGGTTAGAGTTGATCATGTTGTTGATTGTGGCCTGTGGAATGTTGGTCCACTCCTCTTCAATGGCTGTGCGAAGTTGCTGGATATTGGCAGGACCTGGAACACGCTGTCGATCCAGAGCATCCCAAACATGCTCAATGGGTGACATGTCTGGTGAGTATGCTAGCCGTGCAAGAACCAGGATGTTTTCAGCTTCCAGGAATTGTGTACAGATCCTTGCAGCATGGGGCCGTACATTATCCTGCTGCAACATGAGGTGATGGTCGTGGATGAATGGCACAACAATGGGCCTCAGGATCTTGTCATGGTATCTCTGTGCATTCAAAATGCCATCAATATAATGCACCTGTGTTCGTCCATAACATACGTCTGCCCATACCATAACCCCACTGCCACCATGAGCCACTCGATCCACAACGTTGACATCAGCCACCCGCTCACACACACAACGCCATACACGCTGTCTGTCATCTGCCCTGTACAGTGAAAACCGGGATTCATCCGTGAAGAGAACACTTCTCCAAAGTGCCAGACGCCATCCAATGTGAGCATTTGCCCACTCAAGTCGGTTACAACGAGGAACTGCAGTCAGGTCTAGACCCCGATAAGGACAACGAGCATGCAGATGAGCTTCCCTGAGACGGTTTCTGACAGTTTGTGCAGAAATTCTTTGGTTTTGCAAACGAGTTGTTGCAGCAGCTGTCCGTTGGTTAGTCTCAAACGATCTTGGAGGTGAAGATGCTGGATGTGGAGGTCCTGGGCGGTTGTGGTTACATGTGGTCTACGGTTGTGAGGCCGGTTGGATGTACTGCCAAATTCTCTGAAACACCTTTGGAGACGGCTTATGGTAGAGAAATGAACATTCAATTCGCGGACAACAGCTCTGGTGGACATTCCTGCCAATTGGACGCTCCCTCAAAACTTGCAACATCCGTGGCTTTGTGCTGTGTGATAAAACTGCACATTTTAGAGCGGCCTTTTATTGTGGTCGGCCTAAGGCACACCTGTGCAATAATCATGCTGTCTAATCGGCATCTTGATATGCCACACCTGTGAGGGGGGTGGATTATCTCAGCAAAGGAGAAGCGCTCACTAACACAGATTTACACAGATTTGTGAACAATATTTGAGAGAAATAGGCCTTTTGTGTACATAGGAAAAGTCTTAGATCTTTGAGTTCAGCTCATAAAAAATGGGGGCAAAAATAAAAGTGTTGCGTTTATAATTTTGTTCAGTGACGATATGGTGGTGAGGAGTGCTACTGCTGGCAAATTACAATTTGATAGACACCAAATATGATATGGCTCTTATATAAATTCTTCTTAGGAGATGTGAGGTGTGTCAGTCACCCTCTACCCCTTGTAACATAGGCATGTTTGGTATTTACAGTAACATACAATAATGCAACTACATGGTTTAAATGTATCTGATTTTAGCAAGAATTATGGACTCTGGGCAGAGTTTGGCTCTGGCAAGCAATATGAGTGAGATTCTTCATCCTAATCACCAATGTAAGGGGGAATTCTTCAAATTGACCACCAAAGTAAGGGCCCTTATTTCCACTGACCACCAATGTAATGGACATTCTTCCACTGATCACCAATGTAAGGGACATTCTGCCCACCGACCACCAATGTAAGGGACATTCTGCCCACTGACCACCAATGCAAGGGACATTCTTACTACTAATGTAAGGGGACATTTTCCCACTTGCCATCAATGCAAGGAGGCACTGCACTTCACCCACCAACAATGCAAAAAGGGCTAATATTCACTTACTGCCAATGTATGGGAGTCCTCCTCTACTCACCAGTAATATAAGAGGATACATTAAAGCCATGATGGACGTACTCTCCAAGCAACTGAAGGGGATGAGTACTGTATTACTAACGAAGATAATGACTGTGAAACTATGGAATTTATCGCTCTGACCATGAAGAGGAGAACCAAGATGACAGCAATGGGAATATTCTGTTTGGCGTTTGCTGTGGTTTCATGTATTCATAAAATATATATTATCTAACACACGTGTCCAACTGGACCTTCTAGACTCTCCATCTCACTGATTCAACACCAATGGAAGACTCTCTATGAACTGAGCACATTCCAATCACCACACCAATGGATGACTCTCTATGAACTGAGCACACTCCAATCACCACACCGATGGATGACTCTATATGAACAGAGCACCCTCCAATCACCGCACCAATGGATGACTCTCTATGAACTGAGCACACTCCAATCACCACACCAATGGATGACTCTCTGTAGACTGAGCACATTCCAATCACCACACCAATGGATGACTCTCTGTGGACTGAGCACATTCCAATCACCACACCAATGGATGACTCTCTATGAACTGAGCGCATTCTAATCACCACACTAATCGATTAATCTCTATGAACTGAGCGCATTCCAATCACCACACCAATGGATGACTCTCTATGAACTGAGCACATCCCAATCACCATACCAATGGATGACTCTCTGTGAACTGAGCACATTCCAATCACCACACCAATGGATGACTCGCTGTGGACTGAGCGTATTTCAATCACCACACCAATGGATGACTCTCTGTGAACTGAGCACATTCCAATCACCACACCAATGGATGACTCTCTATGGACTGAGCACTTCCAATCATCACACCAATGGATGACTCTCTATGAACTGAGCACATTCCAATCACCACACCAATGGATGACTCTCTATGAACTGAGCACACTCCAATCACCACACCAATGGATGACTCTCTATGAACTGAGCACATTCCAATCACACCACCAATAGAGGACTCTCTATGAACTCAGCACCCTCCAATCATCAAAAATTTTGTCATTTGTAAAAAGAGACCCCAAAACAGAATATTGTTAAGTGTAGAGCTTTCTTTTTTATTATAGAAAATCAAAATACGAGACTAACACACAGTAATATAACCTAAAAATAAACCTGACATAGCTTAAATAATAATAATTATACTTTAGTTGGTCCCATGAAAAGCGAATTCCTTCAGTAAAACAAAAAAGATGCACAGAGTTCAATAAAAAGTTTGGCTCATTGGGTTGCCGTATTTGCTCACATATTAGCACAGTTTAGTCTGTGTGAGTGCGGGACCGAGTCAGAACTGTATGTTTAGTGGACCATATTACTATATTTCCTGCAAGCCAATACAACACACCCGAAGAACACCATTATACTTCTGCAAGGCTCCTAATTCCCAAACACACCAATTTGACCATAAAAAGATTAGGAACCTTTGTGAATATTCTGGTGTACAAGAAGAGATTTTCTTTAACCAAAACATTTTACACATCCTGAATACGGGGTAGGACACATGTTTTCGGGTGGTTATTCTTGCCCCAATCCCTATTTGTTTGTTTGAGCGTAAAAAAAAAGTTGTTAGACTACGTGAATTTTCTGGTGTCGATCAAGGGCACCTTTCTGGGTGAAGCTTCTCCCACACTCTGAACACGAATAAGGCCGCTCACCCGTGTGAATTCTCTGGTGTCTAAGAAGTTTATCCTTCCTGATGAACCTTTTCCCGCACACCAAACACGGAAAAGGGCGCTCTCCTGTGTGACTTCTTTGGTGTATAAGAAGTTTTTCTCTCTGAGGGAAAGCTTTCCCACACTCGGAGCATGAATAAGGACGTTCACCCGTGTGAATTTTCTGGTGTTTAAGAAGGTTTCCTTTGTCTTTGAAACATTTCCCGCACTCTGGACAGGAGTAGGGATGCTCACCCGTGTGTATTCTCAGGTGTTGAGTAAGTCTTTCCTTCTGAATGAAACATTTCCCGCACTCTGAACATGCGTAAGGTCGCTCACCCGTATGAATTCTTTGGTGTTTAAGAAGGTGTTCTTTTTGAATGAAACCTTTCCCACACTCTGAACATGAATAAGGACGTTCACCGGTGTGAATTCTCTGGTGATTATTAAGTTCTCCTTTCTGAACGAAAGATTTCCCGCACTCCGAACATGAATATGGACGTTTACCCGTGTGAATTCTCTGGTGTTTAAGAAGGTTTCCCTTTTCATGGAAAGATTTACCACACTCTGAACATGAGAAAGGACGCTCTCCTGTGTGACACCTCTGGTGATTAAGAAGGTTTCCTTTCTGACTGAAAGATTTTCCGCACTCTGGACATGAGAAAGGACGCTCACTCTTGTGAATTCTCTGGTGGATAACAAGTTGTCTTTTCTGAGTGAAAGATTTCCCGCACTCTGAACACGAATAAGGCCGCTCACCCGTGTGACTTCTTTGGTGAATAACAAGGTCTCCTTTCTGAATGAAAGATTTACCGCACTCTGAACATGAATAAGGACGCTGACCCGTGTGGGTTCTCTGGTGTTTAACAAGGCTTACTTTCTGAATGAAACCTTTACCACAGTCTGAACACGCGAAAGGACGCTCACCGGTGTGAATTCTCTGGTGATTAACGAGTTCTACCTTCTGAGTAAAACATTTCCCGCACTCTGAACATGAAAAGGGACGCTCACCGGTGTGAATTCTCTGGTGTTTAAGGAGGTTTCCTTTGTCACTAAAGCATTTACTGCAGTCAGAACATGAGAAAGGACGCTCGCCTGTGTGAACTCTCTGGTGACTGAGAAAGTTGCTTTTCTGATGGAAACATTTCCCGCACTCTGGACATGAGTAAGTCTTATACGTTTTCTTTTGTATAGGAGGCTCTCCAGTTTCTTTCGAAGTTTTCCCAGACACTGTACGTGACAAGGAATGCTCTCCTGTGTGAGATCCTTCATGGTTTAAAGAGGATTCCTTGAGATTAGATGGATCTGTTGATGCATCCGTACTGTGAGATTCAACAATAATAGTATGCGGATTATCAGAAGATTCCTCAGGATCAGAGAAATCCCAGGATCTCTCCATATGATAAGTTTTACGATGTATTATTTGTGTAATGCGATTTACTCCTGGAGAACGTTGTGATGTGGCTTTATATTCTGAAGATCCGTTATTCAGGACATAGTGTCCACCTGTTGGAAATCAAGGTTTAAATGTTATTAGAAGTCTTCATGTCTTTAATTCAGAAGTCAAATACAGTATGTTGGTCTAACACTCTACAGTATCTCCGAGCTCCGGTATGGAATCGGGTGCAATCATACCATAAAATATGAATACATACCAGTTAAACCATAAAACATGACGAATGGGAACATGACATTATATTGAGGAATGGAGATGGACCTTTCATATGGTGTACAGTATCTCCACCTCATTTGTTGGGAACATGACATTAAATTGAGATATGGAGATGGACCTTTCATATGGTGTACAGTATCTCCTCCTCATTTGTTGGGAACATGACGTTATATTGAGGTATGGAGATGGACCTTTCATACGGTGTACAATATCTCCTCCTCATTTGTTAGGAATTGCTTTGATGTCATTGTTACAGTATAAACAGGACTGGACCTTACTCAACCTCATTTCTTGGAAACAACACACACTAGATTTACTGAAGACCAAGATGAAACTTTCACATGGTGAAACATATGATGTATGTATGGTTCATATGGCGTACAGAATCTCCTCCTCAATTTGTTGGGAACATGACGTTATATTAAGGAATGGAGATGGGCCTTTCATATGGTTTACAGTGTGTCCACTTCATTTGTCGGGAACACGACATTATATTGAGGAATGGAGATGGTCCTTTCATATGGTGTACAGTATCTCCTCCTCATTTGTTGGGAACATGACGTTATATTGAGAAATGGAGTTGGACCTTTCATATGGTGTGCAGTATCTCCTCCTCATTTATTGGGAACCTTCCGTTATATTGAGGAATAAGGATGGACCTTTCATATGGTGTATAGTATCTCCTCATTTGTTGGGAACATTACATTATATTGAAGAATGGAGATGGGCCTTTCATATGGTGTGCAGTATCTCCTCCTCATTTGTTGGGAACCTTCTGTTATATTGAGGAATAAGGATGGACCTTTCATATGGTCTATAGTATCTCCTCATTTGTTGGGAACGCTACATTATATTGAGGAATGGAGAAATGGAGATGGACCTCATTTGTTGGGATGTTGGGAACATGACGTTATATTAAGGAATGTAGATGGGTCTTTCATATGGTTTACAGTGTGTCCACTTCATTTGTTGGGAACATGACATTATATTGACGAATGGAGATAAACCTTTTATATGGTGTACAGTATCTCCTCCTCATTTGTTGAGAACATGACTTTCTATTGAGGAATTGAGATGGACCTTTCATATGGTGTACAGTATCTCCTACTCATTTGTTGAGAACAGAAGGTTATATTGATGAATGGAAATGGACCTCTCGTGGTGTACTGTATCTCTACCTTGTAAAAATGTATATACATACTTTATACTCATAGAAGAAAAATGAAATCTTGAACCTTTTCTGCATTTAGTGTTTATTACTTACTTGTATCGATATAAAGTGAAGATTCCTCCTGTTCACTTTTCATAATCATCTCCCCCTCCTTCATAGACTGCTGATCTCCACTCACCAACGTCTCTTCTTCTTCCTCTTTTACCTCAACTTTAATGTCTTTCAGTTCTTCATCCTAAAAACCCAAAATGATAAGATTGACAAAATTTTCAATAATAAATAAAAATATATAAGAATGTTATCTCGTAGTTTAGGTTCTATTGCCCAATCCCCTTTACCTGAGAGATGCTGGAATCTTCCTGTGTGGAATCCTGGGAATACGGAGGATAGTTGTTCTCCATAGACTGATGTTCTCCACTAACAAACATCTTTTCTTCCACTTCAATTTCAACTTTGATGTCTTTCAGTTCTTCCCCCTAATTCCCCAAGAAGGTTTGTAAAAAGAAACGGGAGAGTTTATAGAAGAATGTCCTCTCATAGTGTAGAACACCTTTTTAGATCTACATGGTCAGTCCTACATACCTGATGATGGTGGAGGATGGTGTGATCTTCCGGTGTGAAATCCTGAGAATAAAGAGGATGGGGACATCTCTCTGGTGGGTTCCCATTACTGGATCCATCTGTAGGAAACACACACACTGACTGAATACATTGTTTCTATGTGTTTATCAGATGATGGGGGATCTAGGTGGATCCTCCGTACTGCTCTCTCCTTTACAATAAAGTCTCCTCTTACCTGGTGATGTGAGGGGCGGCTGATTCTCCATCATGACATCCTTGTAGAGATCCTTGTGTCCTTCTAAATACTCCCACTCCTCCATGGAGAAATAGACAGTGACATCCTGACACCTTATAGGAACCTGACACACACAATGATACAGTCACCATCCAGACACATCCCTTGTCTGTTATTGTATAATGTCCCAGAATTCCTCAGCTCACCCCTTCTGTCAGCAGCTCAGTGATCTTGTTGGTGACTTCTTAAATCTTCTTGGCACTGGTTACCTCTGTTGTCAGGTAGTGAATTGGAGGCACTGTAATGGGTGATGTTCTGTGAAGATGGCTGCTGGGTGTTAATGGATTACCAGATGTTTTCTTCACTACTTTATAATCCTGTGCACAGAGAGAAAGTAACAATTTTCACCACAGACTTCCCAGAATCCTCCTCACCTCTCTGGTCAGCTCTGTGTTTTATTAATAGAGATAAGAGTGATTTTATGTGACCTCCCAGAATCCTCCTCACCTCCCCGGCAAGGTCTGTGTTTTATTAATCTATACAGGACTTTCCTCTCTGTAAGACAAAGCCAGAAAAAGTCCCAGCTCAACTCACTAACCAGTCTGCTTACCAACCAAATTAACCTGTCTAACAGTATGCGTTAAAAACGGGTTTAGTTAGCACACATATGCAAACGCATGCGTAAGCTGCAGGGCCACTTCACTGCACCCTGCATTACCTGCAGTCCTAACCCCTGTAAATCTATGAGAGTCTCCATAGTGGAAGCACATGCATTTTAATGGATAGATAGGGGGCAGGTGGGCCTGGAGGTGGCCCAAACCTTCTTAAAGGCACAGGGGCACAATGGACACCCTGCACATAGCACAATGGCAGCAAAGGCATCCAGTGTGTCCCTTCACCAGTATACATCAATAAAAAACAAAATGGCCCCTGCCCCCACCTATAACTGGCCTTCACAGCAAGGAGCACATGGAAGGGCAACGCATGCAAGACAAAACCTAAAAAATTCCCAGCTCAACTCACCAACCAGTCTGCAACTAACTTTCCTCTCTTTAGTCGAATAATAAACTGAGAATTATCTGGACTGTACTGGGATGAACAACGTCTGCAGTAGGGATGATCTTAAGTTTTCGATCCAAACATAAGTTTGGACTGAACCTTAGCTGTTCTGCCATTTGGACGAATGCCCAAACATTTACCCGTTCCGCAGGATTTGAACATTATGTATAATAGTGGTAATACTTTCTACTTCCACTTTTATATATGACAGCTTCCAGCTGTAAATAGTTGCCAAGGACGCCAGTGGGTGCAGGCACCACTGGCCCTAATAACTTACATGGCTGAGACTTATCTGTCTATGTAAGCAAAGGGGCAGGGATAGTTTTTAAAAAAATAGCATGGGCTCCCCCCTAACTTATACCAGACCCTGCAGAGGACTTGATATTTGAAGGAGTTCTGTATTTATAAAAGGCATTAATAAAATGACCGCTCAAAGCCAAATTAAATGTAAAAAAAAAAAACCTTGTTTGCTTTGGTACATGTTCTCCAAGGCAATGCCCAGCCCCTAATGCCATTTGTTTCATAATCGCATGGCTATAAACATAGAAAATGGCAAAAACGGTTTTCTAATTGGCCCCCATTGACTTCAACGGGGCTCAGAATCGGCACCTGAACTTTACATGTCCACCGAACGCTGCTGGAACCAAACCCAGCTCATCGCTAGTCTGCCCAGTGTTCCTCGTAGTTCTGACACCTTAGACAGCTTTTTATCTATATTAAAGGTCTCATTAATCTCACTGAAAGTAAACCAGAGATTCCCTTTACACTATGAGGATTTCTTCTGTCTGTATACTGATTGGGACATTCTTCCCTCACTTCCTGCTCAGGTGATGAGTGCAAAAAAGAACAGGATGTGATGGGAAATAGGCCTAATAGGGGCACTTCACCAAAATAGGTCTGGGGGCTTCTGTGCTATGATTGGTGTTCAGGATCACATGACAGCGACAGGACAACCAGTCAGGTTATGGGGACAAGCCAAAGAGAACCAACATACTGTGAGGTACAGAATTGCAGCGTCACTTCCATCAAATCACAAAAATCAGGAGCTTTGTCCCTTATTCTATATACTGTAAGGATGTTCACTCCTTCTGCTGCCTTCATTAGAACTTAGTGCCTCTCCTGAGCTGAGACAGGGGGACACTAGTTTGGTTGATTCCAAACTATGGACACTCGGGAGCTGAGCTTTAAATGTTGACTTTTTTTTTTATCTTGTTCCTCCGTATATCCAACTCTGGAGAAACCATGGTGTCATCACAGGAATGAGAGCTAAGAACCTCAAGACAAATAACTTTATATTTAGGATGTATCTAGTCTATAAACCAGAGGCTCTGGATGGACAGTTGGATAAATGGTTCTATATTTAGAATGTATCCGGTCTATAAACCAGAGGCTCTGGATGGACAGTTGGATAAATGGTTCTATACTTAGGATATATCCGGTCTATAAACCAGAGGCTTTGGATGTACAGTTGGATAAATGGTTCTATATTTAGGATGTAGAGTTGAGCTTGGGTGTGTTCGAGTTCCCACGTGTCCGATCCCACCAAGAAGGTGACACTCTTCTAATCACAGGCAGTGAGACTTTTCCCGGTCCGTAGCTACACAGTTTGGGAAATGTCTCACTGCCTGTGATCAGTGGAGTGCAGTGTCAGCTTCCTGGTGAGTTGGGGCACGTGGGGACACGAACACGTCCAAGCCCATCTCTATTAGGATGTATCTGGTCTATAAACCCGAGGCCCTGGGTGGACAGTTGGATAAATGGTTCTATATTTAGGATGTATCTGGTCTATAAACCAGAGGCTCTGGATGGACAGTTGGATAAATGGTTCTAGATTTAGGATGTATCCGATCTATAAACCAGAGGCTCTGGATGGACAGTTGGATAAATGGCTCTATATTTAGGATGTATATGGTCTATAAACCAGAGGCTCTGGATGGACAGTTGGATAAATGGCTCTATATTTAGGATGTATCTGGTCTATAAACCAGAGGCTCTGGATGGACAGTTGGATAAATGGTTCTATATTTAGGATGTATCCGATCTATAAACCAGAGGCTTTGGATGGACAGTTGGATAAATGGCTCTATATTTATGGCTATTACCCAAAATATTATGATATTACCTTATCTGCCTCAAGATCCAGTATTGTCTCTTCGTTATTTCCTACCAAATCGCCTCCCTTCCTGTCTTAACCCTACATCACTTCCTGTATGCGCATTACATATGTTCCTTCTTTGCGTTCCACACTCATAAGTGAGCTCTCCATCTTGTGGAGAATGTGGATACCGCAGCCTATGTCGTACTTCTGTACATCAAAATCAGCATCACGGTGTATTTATCGTTTTTGTTGCTTATTTTTATCCTCAATTACAAACCAATTATTATATAAAAATCTTAAAAAATACTTTTAGTTTTAGTGTGCTAACATATACATTATACTGTATATAGTATTTATATTATATATAACATTCGTCATAGTTTTTTTTTTTTTTGTTTTTTTTTTTAGTGTGTCAACGATAGATATTTTTTGTTTGAGATTTCTTGTTTTTTTTAATAAAGGACTTGTCAAAAAGTATGTGTTTTTTACTGTTTACATGTTTTATGTATCCCTTACTAATTCACATACTTGGGGGCTATTTAGTGACCCCTTTATTTTTAATTTTCTAGACTCCAATAAGCCCCCCCATTTTTGAGACCCCTACAACCACTAGACAAGGGCTTTGGGATGAGGTCCCTTTACTCATCAACATTGGAACAATGTACTTTACCAGGAAAGGTCCATGTTGAGGGCATGTGACCTTGTGTGGCTCAGGAGGAGAGGCACATGCTTAACCCCCTTTCCTAGTCATCCTTCCCACTGATCACCAATGTAAGGAGCATTCTTCCCACTGACCACCAGTGTAAGGAGCATTCTTCCCACTGATCTGATCACCAATATAAGGAACATTCTTCCCACTGGCCACCAATGTAAGGAGCATTCTTCCCACTGACCACCAATGTAAGGAGTATTCTTCCCACTGACCACCAATGTAAGGAGTATTCTTCCCACTGATCACCAATGTAAGGAGTATTCTTCCCACTGACCATCAATGTAAGGGACATTCTTCCCACTGACCATCAATGTAAGGGACATTCTTCCCACTGACCATCAATGTAAGGGACATTCTTCCCACTGACCATCAATGTAAGGAGCATTCTTCCCACTGACCACCAATGTAAGGGACATTCTTCCCACTGACCACCAATGTAAGGGACATTCTTCCCACTGATCACCAATGTAAGGAGCATTCTTCCCACTGATCACCAATGTAAGGAGCATTCTTCCCACTGACCACTAATGTAAGGGACCTTCTTCCCACTGATCATCAATGTAAGGAGCATTCTTCCCACTGACCACCAATGTAAGGGACATTCTTCCCACTAACCACCAATGTAAGGAGCATTCTTCCCCATGACCATCCATGTAAACCATTTATATATTAGCATTCTTCCAAATGACCATCCATGTTTACGAGGTTGTCTAAAGTAGGCTGGCAGAGTGACAGCTGTGGTTGCAGGGGGCAGCAACAGCCCTGAAGAACAGAAAATCCTGTTTCCCGAAATGCGTTGGATTGATGTACCTGTTGCTATTTTCAATAAAAATTCTTGAATCGACTTCCAAGCTCGTAATTCTTTTGGATTAGGCGCTCCACCTTTGCTCATATCTCCTCATTCTTACATATTAAAACAATTTTAACGCCGTACCAAAAAGGCAGCAGTCCAAAGCCCAAGAGGGTTTACGACCACTCTCCACCATTGGCCACATTCCTACCAGAAGGAATCCTTCTAAACTGCCCACATAACCACCCACCCAGGGCCAGCGACCGATTCAGTCTGTCCAGCGTGGTTGCCAACACATACAGTATGAGATAGGGCTGCACGATATTGGGAAAAAAATCACATTGCGATATTTTTCCCCCAACGATATATATTGCGATATTTATACCCGCCTCTTCCTGGTGTACATGGTACAGTCGCCTCCCCTCCGTATTTGGTACCTTCTTGGCAGCCTCGGCCCACGTGCACTCCCTCCGCCTCTTCTGTTTGTCCCTCATGATCGGGCTGTGAAGTCGGTTCTCCCGGAGGGAGGGGGAATCTCTCTGGCTGGGGGCAGACGGAAACGCGGGAAGTGGGGGTAACACTGGGAGTTGTAGTCCTCTCCACCAGGCAGCTCCTTTGCACCGGAAGCACACTTCCAGTCCCCACAATACACTTCCGCCCCACAGCACAGCGAACCAATCACGTCGTGAGTAGCGGCACAGCAAACCAATCAGGTGTGCAGGCACGCGTGATTGGTTCCCTGGCCGCTGCTCACAGCGCGCTGCTCACCGCTCAGTCAGGAGAGCTGCAGGACGCTGGACTTAACATGTGGGACGGATGTCGGGCTGTATTCTTCTACCTTCACTGTGAGTCCCCAATATCGCATGATCCGGCGATGTGACTATCGCCCACGCCCGCAGCACGATATTCGATGTTACATCGAATATCGTTCAGCCCTAGTATGAGATACCATTTTGTATATATATTTTATATAGTTAGTTGTAGTTAGGCTTTCTGTTTCTTTATTATATTATTTATTAGTCAGGTATTCTGTCACAGGGTTTTTGTTCACTTGTATTTTTATATTTGCTGTGTGCTGGTCTTTAGATGGATTTTGTTTTACTGTAAATACTGTATATCTCACTTAACCACTTAAGGTCCACCCTATAGCAGTTTTACTGCTACAGGGTGGTACCTCTGCGCTGGATCACATATATAAGTGATCTGGCTCTTCCGGGTAGTGGGTATGAGTGTGCGCCGCTGGCATCTCGCTTCCACTGTGATTATACACAGTGGGAGCTGATCGGCGGGTATTGCAGTCTAGATGTTCGCCGGCACACGCCGATCCTTCGGTACAAAAGCAGAGCAGTGATCTGCCTATGTAAGCAAGGCAGATTGTCGTCTGTCTGTAGGGAAGGCATTGATTCTGTGTTCCTGCAAAGCAGGTACTAGGGCAGGGGCGGATCCAGAGTCTAGTCTCGGGAGGGGCAGTGCCAGAAAATAGGGTGTTGCTTACAGAACTGTTTTTAATGTATCATACAGTCCTAACCTTGTTCAAAATAGTGACATGTTTAAAATGATGCCACTTCCTCTCAGCGCGGAGGAGGTAAGGAAGAATAGTGAGACCTGCCAACCATAGTAATGAAAGTGTTCAGGCCAGCCGCAGCAGTGGCGGCGGTCTTAACACTTTTATCAATTTTACAGATCTTTATGATATCCCCCGTGGGTGTCCTGATACGCTACAGTAAAGCGCACCTCTCCATCCGGGACTCATGGCCCTACAGCAGTGGTGTCCAACCTTTAGACGAGAGAGGGCCACTTTAGCACCTTGGTAACCGGTTGCGGGCCACAATGAGCGGATGACATGTGCGTGTCATCTCAGCATATGTAGAACAGACACCGCCCTCTCTACTCTATGGGCTCTCCAATCAAATCCTCCCAGACAGAATGGGATGGATCCCCTTCTATAGAGGTAAATGGAGGGTCCACCCGAAAAACAGATAGGCGGACCAGATTAGACCGATTGTGTGAAAGGGGCCTAAGGCTACTTTCACATGGACGCACTGTCATTTACCTGCACCTCTACTGACCTTAATCTTCACTTCTTCCTCAGGATTCCTGCAGGTTTCGCTGGCTGCTTTCCCCCAGGTGGGTATGGCTGGTGGCTGCTGCTGGCTGTCCTACCGGGCTGGTACTACTGGTGGGTACTGCTGGTGGGTACTGCTGACGGGTACTGCTGGTGGGTTCTGCTGGCTGGTACTGCTGGTGAGTACTGCTGGCTGGTGCTGGTGGGTACTGCTGGCTGGTACAGCTGGCGGGTACCACTGGCGGGTACTTCTGGCTGGTACTGCTGGCTGGTAATGCTTGCGGGTACTGCTGGCTGGTACTGCTAGTGGGTACTGCTGGCTGGTGCTGTAGGGTACTGCTGGCTAGTACTGCTGGTGGGTATTGCTGGCTGGTACTACTGGGGGCTACTGCTTGCAGGTACTGTTGGTGGGTATTGCTGGCTGGTTCCCGAACCACCATCCCCCAGCATCAGTGTGACAAGAGTCGGCGCTGGAGAAAGCATGCAGCTGCAGTAGAGAGCAGAGCGGATGCTTCCTGTATTGCTTCTGTCACAGGCGGAGTATATTTGGTATCACTCTGCCTGTGAGGCGCTATACAGAAAGCATCGGCTCTGCTTCCTCTAGTGCCGGCTCCGTTCTTCACAGTGATGCTCGGGGATAGCGGATCGGAAACCCGCAATCTGGGCTTGCCGACCCGACACCCCAGAGCAGGAGGTGGCTGGGATCCTCGGACTCGGAGTCAGTAATATTTTCTCAGGGGGAGCAATTGCCCCATTGATCCCCATCTCGGATGTGGGCAGCTGAAGCCAGCGCGTCCTCTTCTCCCAGAATGCGCCTGCACCGGCCCCGCTTGTCACTTCCGGTGCGGGAGTGTCATTCCTCCACAGCTTCTGGACACGCCCAGAAGCTGTTTAGCAGGGAATGAGGCGCCGCACCGGAAGTGACAAGCGGGGCCGGTGCAGGCGCATTGATTCAGGGGAGCGATGACGTTCAGCTCCCAGGAATCAATGCAAAGAGGAAGTGATGGCGCGGGCCGCGGCCACAGAGGGTGGAAGTGGAAGAAAGGTGAGTATATTTTTCTTCAATAACAAGGTAAGTAAACAAAAAAATTATGTCGATTTTGTGGCCGGAACTCCGCTTTAAGATCATAGAGTGGCCTTGCCAGTCTCCAGACCTTAATCCTATTGAAAATTTATGGAGGGAGCTGAAACTTCGACTGACCAATCAACAGCCAAGAAACCTTAAGGATTTAGAGAAGATCTGTAAAAAAGAGTGGACCAAAATCCCTCCTTAGATGTGTCCAAACCTGATCGGTCACCAACTACAAGAAATGTCTTACCTCTGTGCTTCCCAACTAGGGTTTCTCTACCAAGTACTAAGTCATGTTTTGCTTGGTGATCAAAAACCTTTTTCACTCACTGAACTGCAACTTAATCTATAGCATTTGTTTTATGTGTTTTTTTTCTGGATTTTTGGTGCAGAGTGCAGAGTTCAGAGGTGCACTACGTACAGAGTGCAGTATTGAGGAGTGCGCTACATACTGAGTGGAGGGTTTAGGGGTGTACTATGCACAGTGTGCAGGAATCAGCTCTCTTTCACAGACTGTTCACATCTCTCTTCCACTCCTTCCCCTGGGTGTGAGGGCCACATGAAATGGCCTATAGGGCTGGATTTGGCCCGGGGGCCTTGTGTTTGACACATGTGTAATAGAGCTTTAATGCAGTAGCCATCAAAGAGCAAATATTCAGTTTTAGCATTTAGAGACTCAGCTTAACAATTGTTAAATGTTATTTTAATAAAAAGAAAAGTTAGTGGTGCTGGAAAACATTTACAGAAAACATTTGACAACACAGACAAAAAAAAGACTAAAAGTAGAAAAAAAAAACACAAAAAATTAATCTGGTTTTCAGTCCATGCAGAGGAAATCCAATCTGGTATCAGAGTCACTGGCTCTCAAAAATGAACCTTAGCACTCCTTAATAGTTTTTATAGTGATAAGTTCTATTGTGTTCAAATTAAGATTTGATAGACACCAAATATGATATAGATCTTCTGCATTTTCTCCTTAGTAGATATATTGTGTCCCATCCACCTTCTGCACCTTGTAACCTAAGCAAGAGGAATGGTTGGAGGTGGCCAAAAAGTTCCAAGAGATGTGGAACTTCCCAAACTGTGGAAACGCAATAGATGAGAAGCATGTTAGGATTTCTCCACCTGCCAACTCTGGCTCTTTTTACTACAGCTACAAGGGGTTCTTCAGCATTGTCATGATGGCAGTTGTTAATGCCAACTATGAATTCCTCTACTTGGACATACTGTAGGTAAAAATGGACAGCGCTCAGATGCCAGGGCTTTTGAACACAAAGAATTCTATAGGCGCCTACAGAATGGGACACCTAATCTGCCAAGCACTACACATAATGTTGAAGGTATGAATCTTGTTTTTGTGGTGGATGATGCCTTTGCATTAGAAGAACACCTAAAGAAGCCCTTCTGCAGGCACGCTTGACCCCAGATCAGAGGATCTTTAATTATAGGCTGTCCAGGGCATGTAGGGTGGTCGGAAAGGCATTTGGAATCCTGGCCAACAGTTTTTGCATTTTCCAAACCTCAATTAACCTGGCCATGTACAAAATAGGCACAAAAGTTCTGCCATGCTGTTTCCTTTACAACTACTTACGTGGACATGCACAGGGGTATGTTGCTGCAGCACCAGATCAGGAAGCCAATAGACTTGGCAGAAATATATGAGTGGAAGAGCAGGAGCACCTTGCTTGACTCACATCTCTTGACCGAGGACATACTCTCTAAGCCTCTGATGGTGACTTATTTGGAAGGGTGAAGAATATTGGTGTTTTTTGGGTGTGATGTAAAAGATTTAGGTCTGCAGGAATTCTAGTAACTGCTGACTTGGTCCCACATATCACAGACCGCATTCCGAACATGAATAAGGATGCTCACCTGTATGATATCACTGGTGAATAACAAGGTCTCTTTTCTGAATGAAACATTTTCCGCACTCGGAAAACAAAAAGGGATGCTCACCCATGTAAATTCTCTGTTGTTGAAGAAGGTTTCCTGTAAAACCTTTGCTACACTCTGAACATGAACAAGGACAGTCGCCTGTGTGAGTCCTCTGGTATACAAAATATTCTCTTTTCTGGTGTCTAAGAAGGTATCTTTTCTGACTGAAACATTTCCCACACTCTGGAAACAAGAAAAGGTTGTTCACTCTTGTGAATTCTCTGGTGTGTAACAAGTTTTCCTTTCTTAATGAAAGATTTCCCGCACTCCGAACATGAATAAGGCCGCTCACCCGTGTGAATTCTCTGGTGAACAACAAGGTCTCTATTCTGAAAGAAACATTTCCCGCACTCTGAACAGGAAAAGGGACGCTCACCCGTGTGAGTTCTCCGGTGTTGAAGAAGGTTTCCTTTGTCACTAAAATATTTACCACAGTCTGAACACGAGAATGGACGCTCTCCTGTGTGAACTCTCTGGTGGTTGAGAAGGTGTCCCTTTTGAATGAAACATTTCCCACACTCTGAACATGAAAAAGGACGTTCACCTGTGTGAGTTCTCTGGTGATTTAGAAGATTTCCTTTATGATTGAAACATTTCCCGCACTCTGAACATGAGAAAGTACGTACACTCTTATGATTTTTCTGGTGTGTAAGAGGCTCTCTGGTTTCTTGGAAAGAATTCCCACACACTGTAGATGACAAGGATTGCTCTGCTGTGTGAGCTCCCTCGTGGTTTAAGGAAGACCCCTTGAGATGAGATGGATCTGTTGATGGATCTGTACTGTGAGATCCCAGTTTTGTTTCAGCAGTCATAGTATGTGGATTATCAGAAGATTCCTCAGGGTTAGAGGGATCCATTGGTCTTTCCAAGTGATGAGGTCTAAGATGGATTATTTGTGTATTGAGATTTATTCCTAGAGAACGTTGTGTGGTGGCATTTTCTTCTGCTTTACATTCTGAAGATCCGTTATTCAGGACATCGTGTCCACCTGTTGGAAATCAATGTTTAAATGTTAGAAGAACTCTTCATGTCTTCCATTCAGAAGTCATATACAGTATGTTGATCTAACACTCTACAGTATCTCAGAGCTCTGGCATGGAATTAGGTGCAATCATAAAATAAAATATGATTGGAAATCAGATAAAGGATAAAATACAGAAAAGACACACTAAATAACAGTGTTTGTATGGATGACATTTGTACTTCAAGAACAGAGATGGACCTTCCTCCACCTCATTTCTTGGAAACATAACAATATATAGAGAAATGGAGATGGACCTTTTATATAGTGTACAATATCTCCTCCTCATTTGTTGAGAACATGAGATGATTATGAGGAATGGAGATGGACTTTTCATATGGGGTACAGTATCTCCTCCTCATTTGTTGGGGACATGACATTATATTGAGGAATGGAGATGGACCTCTCATATGGTGTACAGTATCTCCTCCTCATTTGTTGGGAACATGACGTTATATTGAGGAACGGAGATGGACCTTTCATATGGTGTACAGTATCTCCTCCTCATCCAAAGGGAACATGACGTTATATTGAGGAATGGAGATGGACCTTCCATATGGTGTACAGTATCTCCACCTCATTTGTTTGGAACATGACGTTATATTGAGGAATGAAGATTGGCCTTGTTTATGTCCCAGAGGATGTCCTTTGCATAGATGTAACACGAAGGAAGGGACTAGCGGCCTATGATGTCATCACACCCGCTGGTGTTCCGTAGAGCAGTGTCTGTAAGCTTTTGTCACCCTTGGATGCTTGTGAGTATGTTTCCATAAATTAATATAGTATTTTCCTTTGAATCTTACTGCGTAGAATTGTGCTTTCTGGACAGCCAGTGGAGGACCTGGTAGGCATGAAGGTTGTTACCAGTGCCGGAACAAAGTCACACAGGGCAACGATGCCAAACTGCAAAACAATAGTCCCTGGCTGTCAGTGCACCTGTATGCAGAAGCTGGCAACTGTGTTTACAAGCTACAAGAGCACTGCACTAACAGTAGGGCAGAGCTGGAGGGAAAGAGAATGTACAGACCCACCTCCTGCTGCTCTACACTTGGCTCTCCCCTGGACATTTCTGCTCTCGGCTGCGGGCTCTGCTCTCCCTCCCCCTACTGTCAGCGCAGCGCTCATAAGTATTTGTGATTACCACTGCTGGCTTCTGTATACAGGAGCACTGCGCTGGCAGGAAGGAGAGAGAACACAGCCCACACCTCCTCATTGCTCTCTCCTCCTCTCCTTGCCACTCCCAGTGGTGGGCTGACAGGGGTACTGATGCCAATGTCACTACTCTTGTCAGGCTTGTAGCAGAAAGAAGATGCTCCATCCCTAAAGTAAACCATTGCACCCTCTCACCCACCCCTTGTCCCGGGCCTCGTTCTTACCATACCCTGGTGTGATTTGTGTTTGGTGTATCTTGTGCTAGTGATCTCTTATAACCTGAAGATCCTGGTTATCCGGTAAGAGAATTCAAATATTTATTTCCGAGGTGGTTGGGACTAAAACATGGGGAACGGTGGCATTTCATTTTCACAGAAGATTATACACGAGCCCCCTAGTGGAGCCCTTACATACACTATATTTTCAAAAGTATTGGGACACCTGCCTTCACACGCACATGAACTTTAATGGCATCCCAGTCTTAGTCTGTAGGGTTCAATATTGAGTTGGCCCACCCTCTGTAGCTATAACAGCTTCAACTCTTCTGGGAAGGCTGTCCACAAGGTTTAGGAGTGTGCCTATGGGAATGTTTGACCATTCTTCCAGAAATGCATTTGTTGGATGAGAAGGCCTGGCTCGCAGTCTCCACTCTAATTCAGCCCAAATGTGTTCTATCAGGTTGAGGTGCAGGCCAATCAAGTTCTTCCACCCCAAACTCGCTCATCCATGCCTTTATGGACCTTGCTTTGTGCACTGGTCCAAATCATTTGGTGGAGGGGGGATCATGGTGTGGGGTTGTATTTCAGGGGGTTGGGCTTGGCCCCGTATTTCCAGCGAAGGGAACTCTTAAGATGTCGCCATACCAAGACATTTTGGACAATTTCATACGCCCAACTTTGTGGGAAGAGTTTGGGGATGGCCCCTTCCTGTTCCAACATGACTGCGCAGCAGTGCACAAAGCAAGGTCCATAAAGACATGGATGAGCGAGTTTGGAGTGGAGAAACTTATCTGGCCTGCACAAAGTCCTAACCTCAACCCGATAGAACATCTTTGGGATGAATTAGAGCGGAGACTGCGAACCAGGCCTTCTCTCCACCATCAGTGCCTGACCTTTACAAGTGCACCTCTGGAAGAATGGTCAAACATTCCCATAGACACACTCCTAAACCTTGTGGACAGCCTTCCCATAAGAGTTGAAGCTGTTATAGCTGCAAAGGGTGGACCAACTCAATATTGAACCCTACGGACTAAGACTGGGATGCCATTCAAGTTCATGTGTGTGTAAAGGCAGGCGTCCCAATACTTTTGAAAATATAGTGTATTCTTTTGGGAGTGGACGGTCATTTTCACACAAGATTATTTATATTGGCCCCCTGGTGGAGCCCTGTATATCCCTTTGGGAGTGGACTTTCATTTCTTTTATATCATTGTTTTATTTATATTGAATATTCCTTTACTTTTTCCACTTTATTGGTGGTTTTATTTATTGATGCTGATATTATTTGTATCACTTTATTGTTTACTTTCATTGTGATATTTATGGGCAGAGGTTTTGCGCACTCTTTTTGTTTATTGTATTGCTGAACGGAGATGGACATTACATATGGTGTGCAACAGTGATGGACAATTTCCTAGATACAGGGGCTTCATGTGTAGGGCTTCATGGTCGCTAAGGTTGCACTTGCCACCGGGTTCTGGCATTCTGCCTCCGTAGGGGGGTCAAAAATGGCAGGAAGGGGGCCCAGTGCAGAAAATGTAAAAGGGACCGTAAGGCTCGACATGAGAAAGGACGCTCACCAGTGTAACCTCTCTGACGATTATGAATCCTTCCTTTCTCACTGAAGCATTTCCCGCACTCTGGACAGTAGAAAGGACACTCGCTATATTGGCTTATCTGATGTCTAGCAAGTTATCTTTTCTGAGTAAATAGTTTCCCACACTCTGAACATGAATAAGGGCGTTATCTCTGGTGAATAATAAGACCTCTTTTCTGAATGAAGCCTTTAAAACACTCTGAATATGAATAAGGACACTCACCTGTGTGAGTTTTCTGGTGTTTTAGAAGGTATCCTTTTTGGCTGAAACCTTTCCCGCACTCTGGACACGAGTAAGCACACTCACTCTTGTGAATTCTCTGGTGGATAACAAGTTTTCCTTTCTTAATGAAAGATTTCCCGCACTCAGAACATGAGTAAGGCCGCTCCCCCGTGTGAATTCTCTGGTGAACAACAAGGTCTCTGTTTTGAAAAAAACATTTTCCGCACTCCGAGCAGGAAAAGGGACGCTCACCCGTGTGGGTTCTACGGTGTTGAAGAAGGTTTCCTTTGTCACTAAAATATTTACCACAGTCTGAACACGAGAAGGGACGCTCGCCTGTGTGAATTCTCTGGTGATTATAAAGGTGTCCTTTCTGAATGAAACATTTCCCGCACTCTGAACACGAGAAAGGACGTTCACCTGTGTGAGTCCTTTGGTGATTAAGAAGGTTTCCTTTATGATTGAAACATTTCCCGCACTCTGGACATGAGAAAGTACGCACACTCTTGCTACTTTTTTGGGTTTCAGAATTCCCAGACACTGTAGATGACAAGGAATGCTCTCCTGTGTGAGATCCTTCATGGTTTAAAGAAGACCCCTTGAGATGAGATGGATCTGTTGATGGATCTGTACTGTGAGATCCCAGATTTGTTTCAGCAGTAATAGTATGTGTATTATCAGAAGATTCCTCAGGATTAGAGGGATCCATTGGTCTCTCCAAATGATAAGGTCTGTGATATATTATTTGTGTTATGGGATCTACGCCTAAAGAACATTGTGTGGTGGAATTTTCTTCTTCTTTAAATTCTGAAGATCCGTTATTCAGGACATAGTGTCCACCTGTTGGAAATCAATGTTTAAATATTATAAGAATACTTAATGTCTTCCATTCAGAAGTCATATACAGTATGTTGGTCTAACACCCCACAGTATCTCAGAGCTCCGGTATGAAATTGGGTGCAATCATAACATAAAATATGAATACAAACCAGACAAAGGATACAGAAAACAATAAACACACTAGGTAACCGTGTTTGAATTGGTGACATTATCACTGTGAGAACAGAGATGGACTTTCCTCCACCTCCTTTGTTGGGAACATAATGTTATATTGAGGAATGGAGATGGACCTTTCATATGGTGTACAGTATCTCCTCCTCATTTGTTGGGAACATGACGTTATATTGAGGAATGGAGATGGACCTTTCATATGGTGTACAGTATCTCCTCCTCATTTGTTGGGAACATGACGTTATATTAAGGAATGGAGATGGACCTTTCATATGGTGTACAGTATCTCCTCCTCATTTGCTGGGAACATGACGTTATATTGAGGAATGGAGATGGACCTTTCATATGGTGTACAGTATCTCCCCCTCATTTGTTAGGAACACAACGTTATATTGAGGAATGGAGATGGACGTTTCATATGGTGTACAGTATCTCCTCCTCATTTGTTGGGAACATGACGTTATATTGAGAAATGGAGATGGACCTTTCATACTCATCCTAAACAAATGATATATTAACTTTTTCTGAACGTATTGTTTATTACTTACTAGAATCCATATATAGATAAGATTCCTCCTCTTCACATTTCATAATCATCTCCCCCTCCTCCATAGACTGCTGATCTCCACTCACCAACGTCTCTTCTTCTTCCTCTTTAATCTCAACTTTAATTTCTTTCAGTTCTTCACACTAAACCCCAAAATGATAACATTAAAAAAAATGTCAATAACAAAAAAAAATATATAGGAATGCTATCTCATAGTTTGACTGATATTTCAGTTCTATTGCCCAGTCCTCTTTATCAGCTCATAGCTTAGATTACCGTACTTACCTGATCATAGTGAGGGATGGTGTGATCTTCCAGTGAGGAATCCCGGGAATACAGAGGACGGGGACATCTCTCTGGTGGATTCCCATTACTGGATCCATCTGTAGGAGACACACACACTGACTGAATACATTGTTTCTATGTGTTTATCAGATGATGGGGGATCTAGGTGGACCCTCCGTACTGCTCTCTCCTTTACAATAAAGTCTCCTCTTACCCGGTGATGTGAGGGGCGGCTGATTCTCCATCATGATGTCCTTGTAGAGATCCTTGTGTCCTTCTATATACTCCCACTCCTCCATGGAGAAATAGACAGTGACATCCTGACACCTTATAGGAACCTGACACACACAATGATACAGTCACCATCCAGACACATCCCTTGTCTGTTACTGGATAATGTCCCAGAATTCCCGGCACCGCTCACCTCTCCTGTCAGCAGATTAATGATCTTGTTGGGGACTTCTAGAACCTTCTTGGCACTGGTTACCTCTGTTGTCGGGCAGTGAGGTGGAGGCACTGTGATGGGTGATGTCCTGTGAAGACAGCTGCTGGGTGTTAATGGATCTCCAGATATTTTCTTCACTACTTCATAATCCTGTGTAGAGGGAAAGTAATAATTATCAGTACAGACTTCCCAAAATCCTCCTCACCTCTCCAGATAGAATGGTGTTATAAATACAAAGATAAAAATGTCATGTGACCTTCCCGGAATCCTCCTCACCTCCTCCTGATCTTTACAGGACTCTCTGTAGACAGATAATTAACTGGGAATTATCTGGACTGTACTGGGATGAATATTGTCTGCACTAGGGATAAAATTAAGGTTCGGTCTAAACGCCGAAGTTGAATGCCCAAACATTTACCTGTTAGGTTTGAGATGAACGTCATGTATAATTGTGGTATTACTTCGACTATTATACATGACAGCTTCTGCTGTAAAAGGTTGTGGGTGCAGGCACCTCCGTGTCTTTGATAATCAGTAATGGCACTGACCCTATTTACTTATATGGTTGATAGTTTCTGGCCAGAGAAATCAAAAACAACAATATCTTTGTGCTTCCTACACCCTAATCCCGCCATACAAAAATCAAGAAGAAAAGCGTGGAGCCTTTCTTTAAAAAATATACCTGACCCTTATCCCAGCATGCTGGCTGGCTAGGAAAGGAAGAGGGGCCAGCAAGCATCTCACCCCTCTTCCTGAACTCTACCACACCACATGCCCTCAACATGGGGTGGTGCCTTGCTAGGGGGGCATTTTCCTGGCAAAGCTCATTGCCCCCATGTTGACTAGGACAAGGGCCTCTTCCCCACAACCCTGGCCCTGTGGTAGTGGGGCACTGTGGGCAGGGGGCTGATCGGAATCTTGAAGCTCCTGTTAATAATAAGAGGGGTACCCAGATGAATGAATAAGGGGTACTGATTACCCCTATTCGTTCACAACAAAAATGTAAATAAAAACAAAGTTTTAACAAATAATTTAATTTAAAAAAAAGGTTTCATGATGTACATACATCATCAATCACATCGGCCAGCGATGTAGATCCACATCATTCATGATGACTGATGTCAACCAAACTGCCTGCCGATTCACATATTCCATTGATTCTTTTGTGCCAAAGGACAGGTCCAGTGGATTACATCTGATCTAAACAAAGGGTGTCGAGTCTCCTGGGTGACGTATATTGACGTTACTGGGATTCTATTATCTCACAGTGATGAGAACCAAAAACACCCAAAACAGCTTTATATAGGATGAATAAATGGTTCTATATTTAGGATTCTAACTTCAGCTTGTTCAATTAAGCTTTGACAAAAAATCTGGAAGATGATTGGATTTTATACAGTGATGAGAGCCAACAACCCCAAGACAGATTTATTAGAGGATGGATAAATGGTTCTATATTTAGAATGTATCCGGTCTATAAACCTGAGGCTCTGGGTGGACAGTTGGATAAATGGTTCTATATTTAGGATGTATCTGGTCTATAAACCAGAGGCTCTGGATGGACAGTTGGATACATTGTTCTATACTTAGGATGTATCCGGTCTATAAACCAGAGGCTCTGGATTGACAGTTAGATAAATGACTCTATATTTCGGATGTATCTGGTCTATAAACCAGAGGCTCTGGATGGACAGTTGGATAAATGGTTCTATATTTAGGATGTATTCGGTCTATAAACCAGAGGCTCTGGGTGGACAGTTGGATAAATGGTTCTATATTTAGGATTTATCCGGTCTATAAACCAGAGGCTCTGGATAGACAGTTGGATAAATGGCTCTATATTTAGGATGTATCTGGTCTATAAACCAGAGGCTCTGGATGGACAGTTGAATAAATGGTTCTATATTCAGGATGTTTTCGGTCTATAAACCAGAGGCTCTGGATGGACAGTTGGATAAATGGTTCTATATTTAGGTTGTATCTGGTCTATAAACCAGAGGCTCAGGATGGACAGTTGGATAAATGACTCTATATTTAGGATGTATCTGGTCTATAAACCAGAGGCTCTGGATGGACAGTTGGATAAATGGTTCTATATTTAGGTTGTATCTGGTCTATAAACCAGAGGCTCTGGATGGACAGTTGAATAAATGGTTCTATATTTAGGATGTTTTCGGTCTATAAACCAGAGGCTCTGGATGGACAGTTGGATAAATGGCTCTATATTTAGGATGTATCTGGTCTATAAACCAGAGGCTCTGGATGGACAGTTGGATAAATGGTTCTATATTTAGGATATATCTGGTCTATAAACCAGAGGCTCAGGATGGACAGTTGGATAAATGGCTCTATATTTAGGTTGTATTTGGTCTATAAACCAGAGGCTCTGGATGGACAGTTGGATAAATGGTTCTATATTTATGGCTACCAACCAAAATATCATGATATTACCTGATCTACCTCAAGATCCAGTAGTGTCTCCTCATAAATTCCTACTAAATCACCTTTCATCTGGAACTTCCTGTCGTAACCCTACATCACTTCCTGTCTGTGCATTGCATCACTTCCTTCTTTGCGTTCCACACTTATAAGTGAGATCTCCGTCTTGTGGAGAATGTAAGTTTTGCAGCCTACCTTTTTCGACTGTACATCAAAACTGGCATCACAGTGCTTTTATCTTTTTTGTTACTTACCCTAAAGTACATTTAATGAATATATTAAAATGTTTTATAGTTCTTTATAAAGTAAGCTAGTGATAGAATACTTTCCAAATAAAAATGTGAGATCTTTGTAGTCATATAGCCCGGTTCCTGAATGAGCAAATATAACAAACATGCACTAATGATCAACGATATAATGTGTAAGGTGGACTGATATGGTTAAGAGAAGTAGAAGCAGTTGTGTTGAGGGAATAAAACCAGTCAAGGGACAACCATACTAAAATGATGAGGTTGTGGTGGACATGGTAAATCTTTCTCCTTGTCAAAAGTGAGCATAGTGGCATGCTTCAAAGCAGCCATATTGTATTACCAACGTCTCTCAAATGGCAGATATTTTGTGGCAGACAGATGTTTTCCAGACATGGTGTCAATGCTCGTCTATGAAAGCACAAACTAGCAAGATTGAGGACCAGAAACACAGACGTCAGCCATGGAATCTGAATGCAGCAGACAAAAAATACTTCCAGCTTTCCTACCTTCCAAACTTGATGATGTCCAGCAATGCTATGTGCTCCTTCTTCTGTTACCCTGGCAACCACATCTGCTACTAAATATTCTTTACGTCAAATTGTATATCAGTTCCCTACCCTGCTCCTACTAGCTACACCTTCCCTGCATTTAGTCCCTTGAGGGCCCCCTCTACAATTCCATTGCCCAAAAAAAAAACTCTCAGAATTCTTCCTGCTGTCCAGGCTGACTCTATTGATCCTCTACCTGCTATCTAGCCTGACTCTATTGATCCTTCATCTGCTGCTCATCCAGATGCCGCTGATACACTGCCCACTGTCCAGCCTGATGCCACTGATTTTCTGCCCCCTGTCCAGTTTGACTTTGCAGATCCCGTGCCTGCTGCCCAGCCTGTCTCTGCTGATCCCGTGCCTGCTGCCCAGCCTGTCTCTGCTGATCCTGTGTCTGATGCCCAACCAGCCTCCAGTATAAAGATAAAGCTCTTGCCAGCTGTTGGATCTTGTACTTCTAAGTCTGCATGTTTGTTGCATGCCTGGCATGGGTTACCCAACTGGTCTGAGATTCCTACAGCCCTCTTGCCTGAGTACCTTTTGCAGCCATTTGCTTCTGTTGTGCCAAAGCCTGGTGGTCCAGACACTCACTCTGAATTCGATAACTGCACTTGCTATAACAGCTCCAGTAGTACAGCTCTTCTGAGGAATGGCAGAGTTCCATTTGAGCTTTTCCATGACCCAGATGTAATCTTTGCAACTCCCGGTTAATTAGGGGACACGGGTCTGGTAGCCAGTGCCCTGTGTGGCTGTCAAAATGCAAACCAGTTTCTAGCTATCAAACTAGCAGCTACGATGTGGAATGTCCAGGTCGTGGTACCTATATGGTATGTAATGGCCCCAGTGCTAAGCCTTTCGATGACCCATTGGATTCTAGCATTGTGATATATACTGTCTTGAGATATTGCAAGCTTCAAGAGTTGCACCTCCTAGAGAATCTGATTTGCGGCAAGGCACCTAGCCAGTTTCCAGACTGGCACCAAGTAAGCTGGCAGACCCTGTTGGCAGCGTACCCTGCAGATTGGGGAACTTTACCTAAAGAAATCTAACATGTCTTCAGACAATGATGTTGGGAGATTATCTCCTGTTTGGATTTATCCAACACAAAGGTCTCTCATATGGACCTTTATGATCGAGGCTTAGTGGAGCATCTGGAGGCGACACCTGGATTGCCTGCTAAGGGCACAATGGTTCCTATAGCTAAAGGGTGTACTTCTGGTGTCCAACGAGTTTTTCTCTCAGTACCCAACTGCTGGGAAGGTATATAACCCCCTCCCCTAGCTTCCCTCAGTGCCTCACTGTTTTACCGGTGTGCCACATAGTGTTGTAAGTTATTGATGTACTGGTCTTGATCCTGCACTTGACCATAACACTGATTCCAACTATAATCCTGTTTCTGTTCCAGTACCCGCATCCTGTTTCCTGCTAACAGAGAAAACATGCTCTACCGCAAATTACCTGGAAGACTGGGAACCAGTGCTCTGGCGCTAGTGCCTTTGAAATGTAGCTATAATACCCAAATATAATGAACCTAGTTACTCAGAAACATTCATTGCATCAGTTCTTTATTTGGCTACGTGGCAGGATACAGCAGTAACACACTAACGTGTTTCGGCCGAGGCCCTACTCATAGTATATGCTATGAGTAAGGCCTTGGCCGAAACACGTTAGTGTTGTATCCTTCCATGTAGCCAATAAAGAATTGATGCAATGGATGTTACGGAGTAGCCAGCTTTAATATATTAGAGGATTATAGCTACATCCTGTACCCTGCTACCCAATATATGCTCTTCTTGTACCTGGTCTATCTCCCTGGTTGTTCCTGGCATCTCCTGTCTTACCCTGTTTATTTGTGTTCACTTCCATCTGTATATATTATATTATACGTTGCTGAAAAAAAATGAAAGGAACACTTTGAAAACACATCAGATCTCAATGGGGAAAAATCTCATGCTGGATTTCTAAACTGATATGGACTAGGTAATGTGTTAGGATCTGTACTGGTATGGACTGGGTAATGTGTTAGGCTTTATACTGGTATGGACTGGGTAATGTGTTAGGATCTGTACTGGTATGGACTGGGTAATGTGTTAGGCTTTATACTGGTATGGACTGGGTAATGTGTTAGGATCTGTACTGGTATGGACTGGGTAATGTATTAGGATCTATACTGGTATGGACTGGCTAATGTGTTAGGATCTATACTGGTATGGACTGGCTAATGTGTTAGGATCTGTACTGGTATGGACTGGGTAATGTATTAGGATCTGTACTGGTATGAACTGGCTAATGTGTTAGGATCTATACTGGTATGGACTGGCTAATGTGTTAGGATCTATACTGGTATGGACTGGTTAATGTGTTAGGATCTATACTGGTATGGACTGGGTAATGTGTTAGGATCTATACTGGTATGGACTGGGTAATGTGTTAGGATCTATACTGGTATGGACTGGGTAATGTGTTAGGATCTATACTGGTATGGACTGGGTAATGTGTTAGGATCTATACTGGTATGGGTTGGGTAATGTGTTAGGATCTATCCTGGTATGGACTGGGTAATGTGTTAGGATCTATACTGGTATGGGTTGGGTAATGTGTTAGGGCCAGCACTGGTATGGACTGGATAATGTGTTAGGATCCATACTGGTATGGACTGGGTAATGTGTTAGGATCTATACTGGTATGGACTGGGTAATGTGTTAGGATCTATACTGGTATGGACTGGGTAATGTGTTAGGATCTATACTGGTAGGGACTGGGTAATGTGTTAGGAAGGAAAGGATGCCACATCATTTGATGGAAATGATAATGATCCCCCTACAGAGGGCTGAATTCAAAGACACCCTGAAAATCAAGTGAGAAAATTATGCAGCAGGTTAGTTCATTTTGCTAAAATTTCATTGCAGCAACTCAGAATGGTCCTCAGTAGTTTTTAGGTTCCCCACGTGCTGGTATGCATGCCTCACAACATTGGGGCATACTCCCAATGAGACGTGGGATGGTGTCCTGGGGTATTTCCTCCCAGATCTGGACCAGGGCATCACTGAGCTCCTGAACAGAGTGAGGTGCAACCTAGCGATGTTAGATGGACCGAAACATAATGTCCCAGAGGTGTTCTATTGGATTTAGGTCAGGCGAGCATGGGGACCATTCAATGTTATCAACTCCTTCAACCTCCAGGAACTGGCTGCATACTCTCGCCACATGAGGCCGGGCATTGTTGTGCACCAGGAGGAACTCAGGACCTACTGCACAAGTATAGGGTCTGACAATGGGCCAGAGGATTTCATCTCGACACCTAATGGCAATCATCTTGTAGAGATCTGTGCATCCCTCCATGGATACGCCTTCCCAGACCATTACTGACCCACCACCAAACTGGTCATGCTGAACGATGTTACAGGCAGCATAACATTCTCCACAGCTTCTGCAGACCCTTTCACGTCTGTCACATGTGCTCAGGGTGAACCTGCTCTCATCTGTGAAAAGCATAGGGCACCAGTTGCGGACCTTTCAATTCTGGTGTTCAATGGCAAATGCCAATCGAACTCCACAGTGCCGGGCAGTGATCACAGGGCCCACTAGAGGACGTTGGGCCCTCAGGCCACCCTCATGAAGTCTGTTTTTGATTGTTTGGTCAGAGACATTCACACCAGTGGCCTGCTGGAGGTAATTTTGTAGGGCTCTGGCAGTGCTCATCCGTTTCGCCCTTGCACAAAGGAAGGTCCTGCTAATGTGTTAAGGACCTTCTACGGCCCTTGTAAATAAAATAAAATTGTTAAAAATAGAAGAAATAGAAAACTACTGACACCAGTGGCAAAACTACCAGAGTCACACTTATGACCGGGCCCTGGCGTTCAACCACTGGGCTCAGAGGTAAGAGCACCCAGCAAGGGGTCAGGGGGGCCTTCGTGGTTTCTTGCAACGGGGCCCTGAAGGCTTCTACTTACACCTCTGGCATACAGGTATGTACCTGTGAGGTATTCACTCTCAACCTCACCCTGTGCAGAGATTTTCCACCATGTGGGACAACAACCTAAGCACCAGCAGACTAAGAGTGATCATTACTACGTAGGTCAGGTTAACGCTTTACACACACCGACAGTAATCGCTATCATTTTAACGGAAAGGTACATTGTTCACAGCATCTGCTGTAGTATATCTGACCTTTACATACATTGCATCCGGAAAGTATTCACAAAGCTTCACTTTTTCCACATTTTTTTATGTTACAGCCTTATTCCAAAAGGAATTAAATTCATTATTTTCCTCAAAATTCTACAAACAATCACCCATAATGACAACGTGAAAGAAGTTTGTTTGAAATATTTGCAAATTTATTAAAAATACAAAATGAAAAAATCCCATGTACGTAATTATTCACAGCCTTTGCCATGACACTCAAAATTGAGCTCAGGTGCATCCTGATCATCCTTGAGACGTTTCTACAGCTTTGCTAAAGTAAACCTGTGGCAAATTCAGTTGAATGGACATGATTTGGAAAGGCACACACCTGTCTATATAAGGTCCCACAGTGCATGTCAGAGCACAAACCAAGCCATGAAGTCCAAGGAATTGTCTGTAGACCTCGTAGACAGGATTGTATGGAGGTACAGATCTGGGGAAGGGTACAAAAACATTTCTGCAGCATTGAAGGTCCCAATGAGCACAGTGGCCTCCATCATCTATAAATGGAAGAAGTTTGGAACCACCAGGACTCTTCCTAGAGCGGGCCGCACGGCCAAACTGAGCGATCGGGGAGAAGGGCCTTAGTCAGGGAGGTGACCAAGAACCCGATGTTCACTCTTACAGAGTTCCAGCGTTTCTCTGTGGAGAGGGGAGAACCTTCCAGAAGAACAACCATCTCTGCAGCACAACACCAATCAGGCCTGTATGGTAGAGTGGTCTGACGGAAGTCACTCCTCAGTAAAAGGCACATGACAGCCCCACTGGGGTTTGCCAGAAGGCACCTGAAGGACTCTCAGACCATGAGAAACAAAACTCTCTGGTTTGATGAAACAAAGATTGAAGTCTTTGGCCTGAATGGAAAGCATCATATCTGGAGTAAACCAGGCACCGCTCATCACATGGCCAATACCATCTCTACAGTGAAGCATGGTGGTGGCAGCTTCATGCTGTGGGAATGTTTTTTACTGGCAGGAAAAGGCTGTGAATACTTTTGTACACGTGACTTTTTTTTGTTTTAAATTTTTTAAAAACTTGCAAAGATTTCAAACAAACTTCTTTCACGCTGTCATTATGGGGGATTGTTTGTAGAATTTCGAGGAAAAAAATTTATTTAATCAATTTTGGAATAAGGCTGTAACATAACAAAATGTGGAAAAGGTGAAGCGCTGTGAATACTTTCTGGATGCACTGTATGATCTGTGACAGTTATCCAGACAGGAATGTCAAAGAGTTTTAATATGTGGTCACCCTCAGAGAGGCAACGATCCCTTAACCACTTGAGATGTGGAAGATTTTACCCCCCTTCATGCCCAGGCCATTTTTGCTATTCAGCAATGCATTACTTTAACTGAAAATTGCGCTGTCATACAACACTTTACCCAAATGAAAATTATATAACTTATTTAAACACAAATAGAGCTTTCTTTTGGTGGTATTTGATCACCACTTGGTTTTTTTCTGTGATATAAATGAAAAAAAGACAAACAAATTTGAAAAAAAAACAATATTTTTTACTTTCTGCTATAAAACATATCAAATAAAAAATGTTTAAAATCAGATTTCATAAATGTAGGCCAAAATGTGTTCTAGTACATGTCTTTCTGCCCACTGATCACCAATGTACAGGACATTCTGACCCCCAATGTAAGGGATATTCTGACCCCCAATGTAAAGGGACATTCTGACCCCCAATGTAAAAGGGACATTCTGACCCCCAATGTAAGGGACATTCTGCCCACTGATCACCAATGTACAGGACATTTTGACCCCCAATGTAAGGGACATTCTGTCCACTGACCCCCAATGTAAAGGGACATTCTGACCCCCAATGTAAAGTGACATTCTGACCCCCAATGTAAGGGACATTCTGCCCACTGATCACCAATGTACAGGACATTCTGACCCCCAATGTAAGGGATATTCTGTCCACTGATCACCAATGTAAGGGACATTCTGACCCCCAATGTAAGGGACATTCTGACCCCCAATGTAAGGGACATTCTGTCCACTGATCACCAATATAAGGGACATTCTGACCCCCAATGAAACGGATATTCTGTCCAATAACCACCAATGTAAGGTGGCATTCTTCAAATTGCCCCTAAAGTAAGGAACATTCTGTCCACTGATCACCAATGAAAGGGACATTCTGACCCCCAATGTAAGGGATATTCTGACCCCCAATGTAAAGGGACATTCTGACCCCCAATGTAAAGGGACATTCTGACCCCCAATGTAAGGGACATTCTGCCCACTGATCACCAATGTAAAGGGACATTCTGTCCCCCAATGTAAAGTGACATTCTGACCCCCAATGTAAGGGACATTCTGCCCACTGATCACCAATGTAAAGGACATTCTGACCCCCAATGTAAGGGATATTCTGTCCACTGATCACCAATGTAAGGGACATTCTGCCCACTGATCACCAATGTACAGGACATTCTGACCCCCAATGTAAGGGATATTCTGTCCACTGATCACCAATGTAAGGGACATTCTGACCCCCCATGTAAGGGACATTCTGACCCCCAATGTAAGGGACATTCTGTCCACTGATCACCAATGTAAGGGACATTCTGACCCCCAATGAAACTGATTTTCTGTCCAATAACCACCAATGTAAGGTGGCATTCTTCAAATTGCCCCTAAAGTAAGGAACATTCTGCCCACTGATCACCAATGAAAGGGACATTCTGCCCAATAACCACCAATGTAAGGGGGCATTCCTCAAATTGCCCACCAAAGTAAGAAACATTCTGCCCACTGATCACCAATGTAAGCGACATTCTGGCCACCAATGTAAGGGGAAATGTTTGCCACTGACCAGCACTGTAGAGACAATTTTTTAATTGATCACTAATATAAAGGAGGACAATTCTTTAAACTGACCACCAAAGTAAGGGATATTCTGCCCTCTGATCACCAACGTAGAAAAAAAAGACACATAATAAATGAATGTCGTTCATGCAGAGGAAATCTAATTTTGTATCAGAGTCAGTGGATCTCAAAAATTACCCTTGATAGATATGATGAGAGCAACTGCTAACAAATTACGATTTGATAGATACCAAATAGGATATGAATCTTATGGTGGGGATATTGTGTAATCTTTGTAGAGGCTTTATACATCCATAAGGTATTAGCTAAACCTTCTGTACCCCCCCCCCGTCTCACTAATAAACCACCAATGGATGATTGTCTATGGGTTGGTCTTATTCCAATCACCAAAAATGGTGCTCATTAGTAAAAAGAGACCTAGAACACAATATTATATGGAAATCAGCCAATAGCAACCAATAAGAAGTGTGTTTAACCAAAATACTTTACACATCGGCACATTACGCACATGATGTCCTCTGCTGGTTATTATTGCCACATTCTTTATTTGTCCGTACGTCCAAACATAAAAAGAAATTTTAGTCCATGTGAACTCTCTGGTGTCGATCAAGGGTACTTTTTTGACTGTAAGATTTCCTACACTTTGAACATGAATAGGGACGCTCACCCGTGTGTATTCTCTGGTGTTTAAGAAGAGCATCATTCTGAATGAAACATTTCCCACATTCTAAACATGAATAAGGGCGCTCCCCGATGTGAGTTTTTTGGTGTCGAAGAAGGTGTTCTTTCTGAGTGAAAGATTTCCCGCACTCTGAACATGAAAAAGGCCGCTCACCGGTGTGACTTCTTTGGTGAATAACAAGTTTACTTTTCTGAATGAAAGATTTCCCGCACTCTGAACATGAAAAAGGCCGCTCACCTGTGTGACTTCTTTGGTGAATAACAAGTTTACATTTCTGAATGAAACATTTACCGCACTCTGAACATGAATAAGAACCCTCAGCTGTGTGACTTTTCTGGTGAATAACAAGGTCTATTTTCTGAATGAAACATTTCCCGCACTCTGAACATGAATAAGGGCTCTTAGTTGTGTGAGCTCTCTGGTGTTTAAGAAGGAAGACTTTATAGCGGAAAGATTTCCCACACTCTGGACATGAGAAAAGGCTCTTATTCTTGTGAGTTCTCTGGTGCCTAACAAGTTGTACTTTCTGAGTGAAACATTTCCCGCACTCTGAACATAAATAAGGCCGCTCACCCGTGTGAATTCTCAGATGTTTATCAAGGTCTCCCTTCTGAGTGAAAGATTTCCCACACTCTGAACATGAAAAAGGACGCTCCCCTGTGTGAATTCGCTTGTGTTGAAGAAGGTTTCCTCGGTCTCTAAAACATTTACCACACTCTGAACATAAGAAAGGACGCTCGTCTGTGTGAGTTCTCTGGTGAATAAGAAGGCATGGTTTCTGAGTGAAGCATTTCCCAAACTCTGAACATGAGAAAGGACGCACACTTTTGTGACTTTTCTGGTGTGTATGAGGCTCTCTGGTTTCTTTGGAAGATTTCCCACACACTGTAGATGACCAGGAACCCTCACCTGTGTGAGATCCTTCATGGTTTAAGGAAGATCCCTTGAGATGGGATGGATCTGTTGATGGATCTGTACTGTGAGATCCCAGATTTGTTTCAGCAGTAATAGTATGTGGATTATCAGAAGGTTCCTCAGGATTAGAGGGATCCATTGGTCTCTCCAAGTGATGAGGTCTATGATGTATTATTTGTGTAATGCGATTTACTCCTGGAGAACGTTGTGTGGTGGGATTTTCTTCTGCTTTACATTCTGAAGATCCGTTATTCAGGACATCGTGTCCTCCTGTTGGAAATCAATGTTTAGATGTTAAAAGAATTCTTAATGTCTTCTATTCAGAAGTCATATACAGTATGTTGGTCTAACGCTCTACAGTATCTCAAAGATCTGGTATTGAATGTCTGGTGAGACCAGACATGAACCTTCCCCCACCTCATTTCTTGGAAACATGACAACATACTGAAGATCGGAGATGGACCTTTCATATTATTATTACACAGGATTTATCAAGTGCCCAAGAGGAATTCAATGGCCCTGCTCCTTACAATCTATATCGTGTACAGTATCTCCTCTTCATTTGTTGGGAACATGACGTTATATTGAACAATGGAGATGGACCTTTCATATGGTGTACAGTATCTACTCCTCATTTGTTGGGGACATGACGTTATATTGAGGAATGGAGATGAACCTTTCATATGGTGTACAGTATCTCCTCCTCATTTGTTGGGAAGATGATGTTATATGAGAAATTAGGGTGGACTTTTCATATTTTTTTATCTCCAGCTTGTAATTATTTACATATTTTATACTTATCGAAGAAAAATGATGTGATTTCTTTTATTTTTTTATTTAGTATTTATTACTTACTTGTGTCCATATGTAGAGTAGATTCCTCCTGATTACTTTCCATAATCATCTCCCCCTCCTCCATAGACTGCTGATCTCCGCTCACCAACCTCTCTTCTTCTTCCTCTTTAATCTCAGCTTTGATGTTTTTTAATTCTTCATTCTGAAACCCAAAAATGATAAAATTGATACAACTGTCAAATAACAGGAGTATATCATACATGAAAATGTTATCTCATAATTTAGAATATAACATTTTAGTTCTATCTCCCAGTCCCCTTTACCTGAATTTGGTGAGAGATGCCAGGATCTTCCTGTGTAAAATTCTGGGAATACAAAGGACTACACTTCTCCATTGAACGCTGATCTCCCCTAACAAGCATCTTTTCTTCCTTTTCGCTTTTAACTTCGTTGTCTTTCAGGTCTTCCCCCTAAATCCCAAAGATGGTAGTAAAACAATGTAAAAAAAAGAACAAGACATTACATAGAAGAATGTCATCTCTTACCTTAGAATGCGTTCTGAGGTCTACGTGCTCAGTCCCACCTACCTGATGATGGTGAGGGATGGTGTGATCTTCCTGTGTGGGATCCCAGGAATACAGAGGACGGGGACATCTCTCTGGTGGGTTCCCATTACTGGATCCATCTGTAGGAAACACACACACTGACTGAATACATTGTTTCTATGTGTTTATCAGATGATGGGGGATCTAGGTGGATCCTCCGTACTGCTCTCTCCTTTACAATAAAGTCTCCTCTTACCCGGTGATGTGAGGGGCGGCTGATTCTCCATCATGACGTCCTTGTAGAGATCCTTGTGTCCTTTTAAATACTCCCACTCCTCCATGGAGAAATAGACAGTGACATCCTGACACCTTATAGGAACCTGACACACACAATGATACAGTCACCATCCAGACACATCCCTTGTCTGTTACTGGATAATGTCCCAGAATTCCCGGCACCGCTCACCTCTCCTGTCAGCAGATCAGTGATCTTATTGGTCAGTTCCAGGATCTTTTGATTACTGCTTCTCTCAGAAGACATGAAGGAAAGTGGAGGCTCTAAGATGGTGATCGGGGCTCTGCTCTGAGCTCCCAAAATTTGGTCCTCACCAGATTTCTTGACCACAAGATAATCCTACTAAAATAAGAGAAAGGAGAAGTAGCCAAAATCCAGCCAAACAATGCCTGCTAAAAACAGCATAGTGATTAAGAGTGATGTCATGTGACCTCCCAGAATCCTCTTCACCTCTCCGGTCAGGTCTGTGTTTTATTAATAGAGATGAGTGATGTCATGTGACCTCCCAGAATCCTCCTCACCTCTCCGGTCAGGTCTGTGTTTTATTAATAGAGATGAGTGATGTCATGTGACCTCCCAGAATCCCCTTCACCTCTGTGGTCAGGTCTGTGTTTTATTAATAGCGATATAATTGATGTCATGTGACCTCCCAGAATCCTCACCTCTCTTGTCAGGTCGGTTTTTTATTAATGGACATAAGATTGATGTCATGTGACCCTCCAAAATCCTCCTCACCTCTCCTGAAATATCTGGTTTTTACTGGGATGACTCATATCTGCACCCTGGATGAGCTTAAAGTGGAGTTCCACCCTAAAATTAAACTTACCTCCATCTTCTCGCTCCGGATCACCTGAAAAACAAATGGATAATCGCAATTTTTTTTTTTTTTTTACTTACCTTTTTTTACTTAGAAGAAAATATACTTACCTTACTTCCTCTTCCTCCCCTTGGCGGCCACGGTGTTTCGTCACTTCCTGGCTTTGCAACCATTCCTGGGAGCTGGACGTCATCGCTCCCAGGAATCAATGCGCCTGCACCGGCCCCGATGTCAGTTCCAGTGCAGGCGCCGTCATACCCTGCTAAACAGCTTCTGGGCATGCCCAAAAGCTGTGCAGGGATGACGCTGCGGCACCGGAAGTGACGGCGGGGCCGGTGCAGTGCATCGTGGGACCCAAGAAGACGGAAGAGGACGCAGAAGAGGATCGCGCTGGCTTCAAGCTGCCCACACCTGAGATGGCAGCGCTGGACAATACATTTTCAAGGTAAGTATTTCTTCTTGCAGGTAAGTGCAACCCGGGACAGATCAGAGGCTAGCCATTGTGGAATGCACTAGCCCTGACTGTCCCAGGGGTATTTTTATTAAAAAAAAATGTCTCAGGGTGGAACTCCGCTTTAAGGTTCTCCCAAACACCAAACCTTAATGAGGATTTATTGTCAGTGTCACAATTGGGGAAATGTTCCCTCACCTCCTGCTCAGGTGATGAGTGTAAAACAAGAAAAGGATGTATGGGAAAATAGGCCCAATAGACCCACTACTCCAAAATAGGTCTGGGGGCATCTGTGCTGTGACAACCAGTCAGGTTATGGAGAGGTAATCCTCCACTAACATACTGTGAGGTACAAAATTGCATCATCACTTCCATTAAATCACAAAAATCAGGAGCTTTATCCCTTATTCTATGTACTGTAGGGATGTTCATTCCTTCTGCTGCCTCCATTATAACTTCTACTGTAGTTCGGTCTTCTTCCCCCCCATATCCTGATCCAGAGAGGACATTTCCATTATCTCACAGTGATGAGAGCCAACAACCCCCGAGACAGCTTTATGGAGGATAGATAAATGGCTCTATATTTAGGATGTATCCGGTCTATAAACCAGAGGCTCTGGATAGACAGTTGGATAAATGGCTCTATATTTAGGATGTATCCGGTCTATAAACCAGAGGCTCTGGATGGACAGTTGGATAAATGGCTCTATATTTAGGATGTATCCGGTCTATAAACCAGAGGCTCTGGATGGACAGTTGGATAAATGGTTCTATATTTAGGATGTATCCGGTCTATAAACCAGAGGCTCTGGATGGACAGTTGGATAAATGGTTCTATATTTAGGATGTATCCGGTCTATAAACCAGAGGCTCTGGATGGACAGTTGGATAAATGGTTCTATGTTTAGGATGTATCTGATCTATAAACCAGAGGCTCTGGATGGACAGTTGGATAAATGGCTCTATATTTAGGGCGTATCCGGTCTATAAACCAGAGGCTCTGGATGGACAGTTGGATAAATGGCTCTATATTTAGGATGTATCCGGTCTATAAACCAGAGGCTCTGGATGGACAGTTGGATAAATGGTTCTATATTTAGGACGTATCCGGTCTATAAACCAGAGGCTCTGGATGGACAGTTGGATAAATGGTTCTATATTTAGGACGTATCCGGTCTATAAACCAGAGGTTCTGGATTGACAGTTGGATAAATGGTTCTATATTTAGGGCGTATCCGGTCTATAAACCAGAGGCTCTGGATGGACAGTTGGATAAATGGTTCTATATTTAGGACGTATCCGGTCTATAAAGCAGAGGCTCTGGATGGACAGTTGGATAAATGGTTCTATATTTAGGACGTATCCGGTCTATAAACCAGAGGTTCTGGATGGACAGTTGGATAAATGGTTCTATATTTAGGGCGTATCCGGTCTATAAACCAGAGGCTCTGGATGGACAGTTGGATAAATGGTTCTATATTTAGGGCGTATCCGGTCTATAAACCAGAGGCTCTGGATGGACAGTTGGATAAATGGTTCTATATTTAGGGCTATCTGTTCCGTGAGAATTACCTACCCGTGAGAAAAACCTACCCCCGTCACTTCCGGTTCACGGCAGTCTGTGTAACGCGAGCAGTTACATTAAAACAGCTGTGCTGCACTATAAATAATCTCCGCTCCTGTCCCGGTCACTTCCCTGATCTTGGCTACTAAATATAAAAGCGGCGGCGGCTGTATGAAAAGATAAATCACGGAGCCGCCAGCCGCTTTTATATTTACTAGCCGAGAGCAGGGAAGTGACCGGGACAGGAACGGAGATGACTCATAGTGCAGCACAGCTGTTTTATGTCACCGCCGCGTCGGTAGGTTTTTTTAACGGACACCGAGATCGTTTCAGACTAGTGCGCATGCGCACTAGTCTGATCCTCAGCTCTTCCATTAGGTATCCGGGGCTCTGAGCATGCGCACTGCTGCGCTGCTCAGCTGTTCCTGGCCGGAAGTGACGAGGGGTAGGTTTTTCTCACGGGGTAGGTAATTCTCACGTTACAATATCAACCAAAATATCATGATATTACCTGATCTATCTCAGGATTCAGTAACGTCTCCTCATAATTTCCTACTTGATTAACCTTTCGCCTTTCCTGGAACTTCCTATCTTTACATCACTTCCTTCTTTGCGTTCCACACTTAAAAGTGAGATCTCCATCTTGTGGAGACTATAAGTATTGCAGCAATTTTGCAGTAATGTGTTAGGATCTATACTGGTATGGACTGGGTAATGTGTTAGGATCTATACTGGTATGGACTGGGTAATGTGTTAGGATCTATACTGGTATGGACTGGGTAATGTGTTAGGATCTATACTGGTATGAACTGGGTAATGTGTTAGGATCTATACTGGCATGGACTGGGTAATGTGTTAGGATCTATACTGATATGGACTGGGTAATGTGTTAGGATCTATACTGGTATGGACCGGGTAATGTGTTAGGATCTATACTGGTATGGACCGGGTAATGTGTTAGGATCTATACTGGTATGGACCGGGTAATGTGTTAGGATCTATACTGGTATGGACTGGGTAATGTGTTAGGATCTATACTGGTATGGACTGGGTAATGTGTTAGGATCCACACTGGTATGAACTGGGTAATGTGTTACGATCTATACTGGTATGGACTGGGTAATGCGTTAGGATCTATACTGGTATGGACTGGGTAATATGTTAGGATCTATACTGGTATGGACTGGGTAATGTGTTAGGATCTATACTGGTATAGACTGGGTAATATGTTAGGATATATACTGGTATGGACTGGGTAATGTGTTAGGATCTATACTGGTATGGACTGGGTAATGTGTTAGGATCTATACTGGTATGGACTGGGTAATGTGTTAGGAAGGAAAGGATGCCACATCATTTGATAAAAATGATCACCCTACAGAGGGCTGAATTCAAAGACACCCGAAAATCAAAGTGAAAATATGATGCAGCAGGCGAGTCCATTTTGCTGAAATTTCATTGCAGCAACTCAGAATGGTCCTCAGTAGTGTGTATGGCCCCCATGTGCTTGTATGCATGCCTAACAACGTCAGGGCATGCTCCTAATGAGACGACGGATGGTGTCCTGGGGTATTTCCTCCCAGATCTAGACCAGGGAATCACTGAGCTCGTGAACAGACTGAGGTGCGTCGGATGGACCGAAACATAATGTCCCAGAGGTGTTCTATTGGATTTAGGTCAGGCAAGCGTGGGGACCATTCAATGGTATCAATTCCTTCATCCTCCAGGAACTGGCTGTATACTCTCACCACATAAGACCGGGCATTGTCTTGCACCAGGAGGAACCCAGGACCCACTGCACCAGCATAGAGTCTGACAATGGGTACAAAGATGTCATCACGATACCTAATGGCAGTCAGGGTGCCATTGTCTAGCCTGTAAAGGTCTCTCCATCCCTCCATGGATACGCCTCCCCAGACCATCACTGACCCACCACCAAACCAGTCATGCTGAACGATGTTACAGGCAGCATAACGTTCTCCACGGCTTCTCCAGACCCTTTCACGTCTGTCACATGTGCTCAGGGTGAACCTCCTCTCATCTGTAAAAGGCACAAGGTGACAGTGGTGTAACCTGCCAATTCTGGTGTTCAATGGCAAATGCCAGTTGAGTTCTGAGCACAGGGCCCACTAGAGGATGTCGGGCCCTCAGGCCCAGCTCATGAAGTTGGTTTCTGATTGTTTGGTCAGAGACATTGACACCAGTGGCCTGCTGGAGGTAATTTTGTAGGGCTCTGGCAGTGTTCATCCTGTTCCTCGTTGCACAAAGGAGCAGATACCGGTCCTGCTGATGGGTTATGGACCTTCTACAGCCCTGTCCAGCTCTCCTAGAGTAACTGCCTGTCTCCTGGAATCTCCTCCATGCTCCTGAGACTGTGCTGGGAGACACAGCAAACCTTCTGGCAATAGGACGTATTGATGTGCCATCCTGGAGGAGTTGGACTACCTGTGCGACCTCTATAGGGTCCAGGTATGGCCTCATGCTACCAGTAGTGACACTGACCCCAGCCAAATGCAAAACTAGTGAAACACAGTCAGAAAAGATGAGTGGGGGGAAATATGTCAGTGGCCTCCACCTGTAAAACCATTCCTGTTTTGGATGTCGTCTCATTGTTGCCCATCTAGTGCACCTGTTGATCATTTCATTACCACCAAAGCACCTGAAACTGAAAAACCCCCTCTGCTACTTAACTGACCAGATCAATATCTCAGGAATTTAATTGACTTGATGCTATACTCTGATTAAAAAGTGTGCCTTTAATTTTTTTGAGCAGTGTATGACAAAAGGGTACTAATGGTCAATGATATAATGCGTAAGTTGGACCAATGTGGTTGAGAGAAGTAGAAACATTTGTGTAGAGGTGATAAAACCGGTTATAACAGAGCTCAGAAATAACTGGATTTTTCTCTTGGTACCGATCACTCACTGTGTTCATTCCGAAAAAAGGAAGGGGCCAGTAAATTACATTGTGATCGTCCTCTTCCTCGCTCTCCATCCTGAGGATTCCCCTGTATGTCTGCAGCAGCAGGAGGGAGAGGAGGGAAGTCGGCAGTGCTGTAGGGAAGGTGGGGGTGGGGGGGTGGGCAGGCGCTAATGCTAATGCACACGGGGTGATTAGGGTGTGCCCTGGCACATCCGGCACACGCTGTGCGCATGCCTATGCCCCCCTCCAAAAAATGACTTGTAATGTCAATCAGTTCTAACCAATCACCTTCTCAATGGCACACAAAGCCGTTTGACTTCCAGCTGTGGTCATTTTGATTAGTTCAGCATGAAAAGAGCTTTCCCGGAGCATTTCAGTCCCTGGTAGGGCAACTGAAGCAAACAATCAACTATGGATGGCAAGGCGCTGTCCCTGGGATCTCCAGGATAAAGTTGTGGACAGGCACAAGCCAGGATATGGATACAAAAAAAATCAAAAGGCTTTATCAATGCCTATAACAGTGATGGCCAACCTTGGCCCCCCCAGATCTTTTGGAACTACATTTCACATGATTCTCATGCACTCTGCAGTGCAGTTGAGCATCATGGGAAATGTAGTTCCAAAAGATCTGGCGGTGCCAAGGTTGGCCATCACTGGCCTAGAAGCACAGTGAGGTCAAATAATAGGAAGTGGAAGGTATTTGGTACAACACAAACCCTCCCTGGATCAGGACTGGATGAAAGAGCCAGGAGGAAACTGGTCAGAGAGGCCATCAAGAGGCCTACAGCAACTCTGTACTGTAAATTGCAGTGAGTAAGTACAGCTGGATAAAACAAAAACCGTGTCTGTCTTCATTTCAGACTTCAAAGCCCCTACTGTATATTAGAGCTGCACGATTAATCGTATGAAAATCGCGATCTCGATTTACCCCTCCTGACGATCCAACCCTGAAATATGCTCGATTCTTTGCATAGCTGCATAGCAGAGAGAACAGCTGTGGAAAAAAAAAAAAAAGCCTCCCGGCAAATGGCTATCAGCATTAAGTCTCCCAGTAACTATAAACAAAAATGATTACATTGTATCTTTTCCTTCCCTCTGCCAGGGAGAAAGGAAGTTTAACCTCTTAAAGACTGGATCTTTTTCTGACATTTGTTGCTTGCAAGTTAAAATCAGTTTTTTTTGCTAGAAAAGTACTTAGAACCCCCAAACATTTTATATATTTTTTTTAGCAGAGACCCTACAGAATAAAATGGCGATTGTTGTAATATTTTATGTCACACTGTATTTGCGCAGCAGTCTTTCAAACGCAATTAATAGACTTTAATGAATAAAAAAAAAAAACGTAACAGTAAAGTTATCCCAATTTTTTTTTGTTACACATAGAATCGTGAGAGAATCGTGATCTTTATTCCAAGCTAAAAAATCGTGATTCTCATTTTGGCCAGAATCGTGCAGCTCTACTGTATAAAAGATCTGTGACAGTAATCCAGAAAGGAATGCGAAAGAGTTTTTAAAATGTGGTATCCCTCAAAACGGCAACAATCCTTTAAAATCTAGGGGCGATCAACGGGTTAAATGCTTGCCTAGCAATGTTTAATGTGTTTGTTATGTGGTGCTTTTAATAAGCGATCATGCTGTTTTTTTCCCCCTGCTTTTCAGGGAATAAAAAAACAGCAAGATTGCCCATTAGTGTTCAGAGCTCTGTGCTGTTTACAACACAGAGCTCCCTTTCCTTAATGACAGGGCCGATCAGCAGGTTCCGGTGACCAATCATTGGCCGGGACCCGCTGATCTGCTTGTGCTTTAACAAATCAGTGCACAGCCAGGGCGGGGGGCATGTAGGCCCCCTACCCAGGAGCACTGAGCAGCCATCAGATTGCCTGTCAGTGTTCAGAGCTCTGTGTTGTTAACAACACAGAGCTCCCTTTCCTTAATGACAGAGCTGATCAACGGTTGCCAGCGACTAATCATTGGCTGGGACCCGCTTATCGGCTTGTGCTTTAACAAATCAGAGCACCGCTGGGGCGGCGGGAACACCTGCGCCCCAAACCCGGGACCACTGATCACGTGTCACGTACATGATCCAGTGCAGAGCAGCCATCAGATTGCCTGTCAGTGTTTAGAGCTCTGTGTTGTTTACAACTTAGAGCTCCCTTTCCTGAATGACGAAGCCGATCAGCAGGTGCAAGTGACTAATCGTTGGCCGGGACCCGCTTATCGGCTTGTGCTTTAACAAATCAGAACACAGCCAGGGCGGTGGGAGCCCACGCCCCCTACCCAGGAGCACTGATCACATATCAGATATGTGATTCAGCGCAGAGCGGCCATCATATTGCCTGTCAGTGTTCACAGCTCTTTGTTGTAAACAACACAGAGCTCCCTTTCCTGAATGACAGAGCCGATCAGTGGGTGCCAGTGACTATTCATTGGCTTGGACCCGCTTATCGGCTTGTGCTTTAACAAATCAGAGCACCGCTGGGGCGGCGGGAACACCTGCGCCCCAAACCCGGGACCACTGATCACGTGTCACGTACATGATCCAGTGCAGAGCAGCCATCAGATTGCCTGTCAGTGTTTAGAGCTCTGTGTTGTTTACAACTTAGAGCTCCCTTTCCTGAATGACGAAGCCGATCAGCAGGTGCAAGTGACTAATCGTTGGCCGGGACCCGCTTATCGGCTTGTGCTTTAACAAATCAGAACACAGCCAGGGCGGTGGGAGCCCACGCCCCCTACCCAGGAGCACTGATCACATATCAGATATGTGATTCAGCGCAGAGCGGCCATCATATTGCCTGTCAGTGTTCACAGCTCTTTGTTGTAAACAACACAGAGCTCCCTTTCCTGAATGACAGAGCCGATCAGTGGGTGCCAGTGACTATTCATTGGCTTGGACCCACTGATCGGCTTGTGCTTTAACAAATCAGAGCATATCCAGGGCGGTGGGCGCCTACTGGGAAGCACCGATCACATATCAGATACATGATCCAGCGCAGAGTGGCCGTCAGTGTTCAGAGCTCTGTGTTGTTTACAACATAGAGCTCTCTTCCCTGAATGACCAAGCTGATCAGCGGGTGCCGGTGACCAACTATTGGCCAGGACCCACTGATGGGCTTGTGCTGTAACAAATCAAAGCACAACTCGCAACCAAAACCCGGGTGCACTGATCACAGTGCAGAGAAGCCATCAGATTGCCTGTCAGTGTTCGGAGCTCTGTGTTGTTTACAACATAGAACTTTCTTACCTGGATGATGGAGCTGATTGTACTAATTATTGGCTGGGACCTGCCGATCTGCTGTAACAAATCACAGCACAGCCGAGGCATGTGCACCCGTCCACCCGGGATCACTGATCACATATCAGTTTGAGGGCTCTGTGTTGTTTACAACATAGAGTTCTCTTCCCTGAATGATGGAGCAGATCACCGGGTGCCGTACTAATCATTGGCTGGGATCTGCTGTAACAGCGTGCGTGCCCCCACCTGGGAGAACTGATCACATATCAGATACGTGATCCAGCGCAGAGCGGCCGTCAGATTGCCTGTCAGTGTTCAGGGCTCTGTGTTTACAACACAGAGCTCTCTTCCCTGAAAGATGGAGCCGATCAGCGGGTGCCGGCGAACAATCAATGGCCAGGACCTGCTGATTGGCTTGTGCTAACACAAATCACAGCACAGCCAGGGTGGCTGTCGCACCCACATTTTAGATACGTGATCCAGTGCGGAGCTGCCGCCCTGCAGCAGTATATCTTGGTCAAGTGGTTAATTTCTGATTTAAGGCATTCGTTGACTGAGCTTAATGATTTTTAAATATAATTTTGATAGAAAGAAAAATTATGCAAGAAATTTACAAAACAAAAAAAATACCACACAGGAAATTCACAATAGTAACAAACAAAATGGAAAATGAAAATAAAAAACACGTGACAGTTTGTCTGGTCTTTGGTCCTATGCAGGTATCAGAGTCACTGGCTCTCATAAATGACCCTTCAAAGATACACTATTACCAAAAGTATTGGGACACCTGCCTTTACTCGCACATTAACTTTAATGACATCCCAGTCTTAGTCCGTAGGGTTCAATACTGAGTTAGCCCACCCTTTGCAGCTATAACAGCTTCAACTCTTCTGGGAAGGCTGTCCACAAGGTTTAGGAGTGTGTCTATGGGAATGTTTGACCATTCTTCCAGAAGCGCATTTGTGAGGTCAGGCACTAATGTTGGATAAGAAGGCCTGGCTCGTAGTCTCCATTCAATCTCATCCCAAAGGTGTTCTATCGGGTCGAGGTCAGGACTCTGTTCAGGCCAGTCAAGTTCCTCCACCCCAAACTCGCTCATCCATGTCTTTATGGACCTTTTGTGAGGTGCATTTGTGAGGTCAGGCACTGATGTTGGAGAATGCCTGGCTTATAGTCTCCGCTCTAAATCATCCCAAAGGTGTTCTATTGGGCTGAGCTGCAGGCCAGTCAAATTCCTGCACCCCAAACTCGCTCATCCATGTCTTTATGGACCTTGCTTTGTGCACTGGAGAATGAGATTGTCCAAAATTTCTTGGTATACTTATGCCTTAAGAGTTCCCTTAAGGTTCCCTTGGGCCAAGCCCAATCCCTGAAAATACCCCACACCATAATCCCCCCCCCCCCTCCACCAAATGACCAAATGATTTGAACCAGTGCACAAAGCAAGGTCCATAAAGACTTGGATGAGCGAGTTTGGGGTGGAGGAACTTGACTGGTCCTGACCTCAACCCAATAGAAAACCTTTGGGAGGAATTGGAGCGGAGAGGGATCCAATATCGACCTCACAAATACCCTTCTGGTAGAATGGTCAAACATTCCCATAGACACACTTCTAAACCTTGTGGACAGCCTTCCCAGAAGAGTTGAAGCTGTTCTAGCTGCAAAGGGTGGGCCAGCTTAATATTGATCCCTATGGACTAAGACTGGGATGCCGATAAAGTTCATGTTCAGGCGTCCCAATTCTTTTGGTAATATAGTGTATGACGGTGATGAGAGCTACTGCTACCAAATTATAATTATGACACCTAGAACAGAATATTATATGGAAACCAGCCAATAGCAACCAATATGGTCCATGGGTGGCCGTATTCTATGGGGAGGTCTGCGTGAGTGTGGGACTGTGCATTTGGAGGTCCTGCAGACCTCTATCACATCAAGCCTCATAAATAACTATTCAAAAATATGATGAGAGCTACTGCTACCAAATTATGATTTGATAGACACCGAATAGGATATGGATCTTATGGTGGGAATATTGTCTAATCTTTGTGGAGGCTTCATATATCCATAAAGTATTAGTTCGGTACGGTACGGCAGCGCTTTTCCACTGCATGGAACCAAACGGTACGGCTCTCTAAAACAGTACCACCTCGATTGTGGTTCCAAGAGGTACCATATCCCACAATCCTTTGCATGCAGTCACTTCTAGCCACTGATTGGTCAGAGAATCGTTGTTATCCCACCCACTTAACTTTAGTACTACTTTAGTGGAAAAGCAAACCGTACCGAACCGTTCCAACACCATACCATGCGGTACCAGCAGTGGAAAAGCAAACTGGGCCAAGCAGGGCCGAGTAGAGCTGAGCCGGAACTTGCAGTGGAAAAATGCCATATGAGATCATGCCTCATAAATGACCCTTCAAGAAGATGACGAGAGTTACTGCTGCCAAATTACGATTTGATAGACATCGAATAGGATATGGATCTTATGGTGGGAATATTGTCTAATCTTTGTGGAGGCTTCATATATCCATAATGTATTAGTTAGACCTTCTGCACCACCCCCCCCCCCCCCCATCTCACTAATAAACCACCAATGGATGATTGTCTATGGGCTGGTCTTATTCCATATTCTTGTCTAATTATAATCAGCAAAAATGATGCTCAATTGTAAAAACGGACCTAGAACACAATATTATATGTAAAGCCGCCAATAACAACCGAGAAGAAGTATGGTCCATGGGTGGCTGTATTCTATGGGGAGGTCTGTGTGAGTGTGAGACTGTATATTTGGAGGTCTTGCAGACCTCTATGAGATCATGCCTCATAAATGACCCTTCAAGGAGATGACGAGAGCTACTGCTACCAAATTACGATTTGATAGACACCGAATAGGATATGGATCTTATGGTGGGAACATTGTGTGATCTTTGTAGAGGATTCATATATCCATAAAGTATAAGCTAGACCTTCTGTACCCCCCCTGTTCCACTATTATATGGAAATCAGCCAATACCAACCAATAAGAAGTATGTTTAACCAAAATATTTTTCACATCCTGAATATAAGGAATATAAGGAAGGACGCTCATGATGTTCTCTTATGGTCATTCTTGCCAAATTCTTTATTTGTCCATACGTTCAAACACAAAAAAAAAAATTGTTAGTCCATGTGCACTTTTTGGTGTCGAATAAGGGAACTTTTTTGAGTGAAAGATTTCCCGCACTCTGAACAAGAATAAGGCTGCTCGCCTGTGTGAATTCTCTGGTGATTAACAAGGACACTTTTATAAAAGAAACATTTCCCGCACACTGAACATGAACAAGGACACACAGCTATGTGACGTCTCTGGTGTATAAGAAGTTTTTCTGTCTGATGGAACGTTTTCCCACATTCCAAACATGAATAAGGACAATCTTTGTGAACTTTCTGGTGTCGAAGGAGGCTTCCTCTGTCCTTGTAACATTTCCTGCACACTGAACATAAAAAGGGGCGCTCACCCGTGTGTACTCTCTGGTGTATAAGAAGAGTATCATTCCGAATACAACATTTCCCACACTCTGAACATGAGTAAGGACGCTCCCCCGTATGAGTTTTTTGGTGTCGATGAAGGATTTCTTTTTGAATTAAACATTTCCCACACTCGGAACATGAATAAGGACGCTCACCCGTGTGAGTTCTCTGGTGTTGAAGGAGGAATACTTTATGGCGGGAAGACTTCCCACACTCAGGACATGATAAAAGACTCTTTTTCTTGTGAGTTCTCTGGTGCTTAACAAGTTGTACTTTCTGAATGAAACCTTTCCCGCACTCTGAGCATGAATAAGGCCGCTCACCAGTATGAATTCTCTGGTGATTAACCAGGTCTCCTTTCGCAAAAAAACATTTTCCGCACTCTGAACATGAATAAGGCCGCTCGCCCGTGTGAATTCTCAGATGTTTATCAAGGTCTCCCTTCTGAGGGAATGATTTCCCACACTCTGAACATAAGAAAGGACACTCGCCCGTGTGAATTCTCTGGTGACCAAGAAGGTGTGCTTTCTGTTTGAAACATTTCCCGCACTCTGAACATGAGAAAGGATGTTCACCTGTGTGAATTCTCTGGTGATCAAGAAAGTTTCCTTTTTGACTGAAACGTTTCCCGCACTCTGAACATGAGAAAGGATGCTTACGCTTGTGACTTTTCTGATGTTTGGAAGGTTTTCTGGTTTCTTTGGAAGAATTCCCAGACACTATAGATGACCAGGAATGTTGTCCTGTGTGAGATCCTTCATGGTTTAAGGAAGATCCCATGAGATGGGATGGATCTGTTGGTGTATCTGTACTGTGAGATCCCAGATTTGTTTCAGCAGTCATAGTATGTGGATTATCAGAAGATTCCTCAGGATTAGAGGGATCCATTGGTCTCTCCAAGTGATGAGGTCTATGATGGATTATTTGTGTATTGGGATTTACTCTTGGAGAACGTGGTGTGGTGGCATTTTCTTCGCCTTTACATTCTGAAGATCCGTTATTCAGGACATCGTGTCCACCTGTTGGAAATCAATGTTGAAAGGTTATAAGAATTCTTCATGTCTTTCATTCAGAAGTCATATACAGTATGTTGGTGTAACACTCTACAGCAGGAGTGTTAAACTCAATTTCACTGCGGGTCACATCAGTAGTATGGTGGTATGGTGGTCCTCAAAGGGCTGGTTGGATCTAGGGTGTGCTACGTACTGAGTGCAGAGTTCAGGAATATGCTACAGAGTGGAGGGTTCAGGAGTGCGTTATGTAGAGAGTGAAGGGTTCAGGAGTGCGTTATGTACAGAGCGCAGGGTTCAGGAGTGCGTTATGTACAGGATGAAGGGTTTAGGGGTGCATTATGTACAGCGTGAATTATTCAGGAATGCGTTATGCCATCAGTAGTATGGTGGTCCTCAAAGGGCTGGTTGGATCTAGGGTGTGCTACGTACCAAGTGCAAAGTTCAGGAATATGCTACAGACAGAGTGCAGGGTTCAGGAGTGCATTATTTACAGAGTGAAGTGTTCAGGAATGTGTTATGTACAGAGTACAGGGTTTAGGAGTGCATTATGTACAGAGTGAAGCATTCAGGAATGCGTTATGAACAAAGTGCAGGCTTCAGAATTGTGTTATGTACAGAGTGCAGGGTTCAGGAATGCATTATTTACAGAATGAAGGGTTTAGGAATTTGATATGTACAGAGTGATGAGTTCAGGCGTGCATTATGTACAAAGTAATGGGTTCAGGAATGCGCTATGTACAGAGTTTAGGACTGCATTATGTACAATTTATGTACAGAAGTGCATTATGTACAAGAGTGAAGGGTTCAGGAGTGTGTTATGTACAGAGTGCAGGGTTCAGGAGTGCGTTATGTACAGAGTGCAGAGTTCAGGAGTGTATTATGTACAGAGTGCAGGATTCAGGAGTGCGTTATTTACAAAGTGCAGAGTTCAGGATTATTCTACAGAGTACAGGGTTCAGGAATGCGTTATTTACAGAGTGCAGGGTTCAGCACTGCGTTATTTACAGAGTGCAGGGTTCAAGAGTGCGTTATGTACAGAGTGCAGGGTTCAGGAGTGCATTATGTACAGAGTGCAGGGTTCAGGAGTGCATTACATACAAAATGAAGGGTTCAGGAATGCGTTATGTACAGAGTGCAGGGTTCAGGAGTGTGTTATGTACAGAGAGCAGGGTTCAGGAATGCGTTATTTACAGAATGAAGGGTTTAAGAATATGATATGTACAGAGTGAAGAGTTCAGGAGTGCATTATGTACAAAGTAATGGGTTCAGGAATGCGCTATGTACAGAGTTTAGGACTGCATTATGTACAGAGTGAAGGGTTCAGGAGTGTGTTATGTACAGAGTGCAGGGTTCAGAAGTGCGTTATGTACAGAGTGCAGGGTTCAGGAGTGCATTATGTACAGAGTGCAGAGTTCAGGGTTCAGAAGTGTGTTATGTACAGAGTGAAGAGTTCAGGAGTGCGTTATGTACAGAGTGCAGAATTCAGGAGTATATTATGTACAGAGTGCAGAGTTCAGGAGTATATTATGTACAGAGTGCAGAGTTCAGGAGTGCGCTATGTGGAAAATGCATGGTTTAGCGGTGCACTACGTACAGAGTGAAGGGTTCAGGAATACTTTATGTAGAAAGGGAAAAATTCAGGGGTGCATTATGTAGCGAATGCATGGTTTTAGGGGTGCGCTGCATGCAGAGTTCAGGAGTGTGCGGTCTACAGAGTGCAGGGTGTGCAATCCCAATTCCAACACCCCCAAAGCTTCCTTGCATCCCTCTCTGCTTCCTTGCCCGGCTCTAGTACCTCCCTGTGTAGGTGATTCTTCCTCGCCAGAGGTGGCGGAATGAACTTTAGCCACGTTCTGACTGGAAAAATGGGTGTGAGGGCCACGTGACAGAAGGGAGTGGGAGCGGAGGGTGCGAGCCAGAGGTGGCGGAATTAACTTTCACCATGTTCTGGCTGCAAAAAATGGGTGCAAGTGCCACGTGACAGTAGGGAGGGGATCACAAAGTGTGAGCCAGAGGTGGCGGAATGAACCTTCGCCGCGTTCCGGCTGCAAAAATGGGTGCGAGGGCCACGTGACAGGTAAAAGTAGGGAACGGGAGCGGAGGGTGCGAGCCAGAGGTGGTGGAATGAACTTTCGCTATGTTCTGGCTGCAAAAATGGGTGCGAGGGCCATGTGACAGGTGACAGTATGGAGCGGAGGGTGCGAGCCAGAGGTGGCGGAATGAACTTTCGCTATGTTCTGGCTGCAAAAATGGGTGGGAGGGCCACGTGACAAGGCCTGGTGGGCGGCATTTAGCCCGCGAGCCTTGTGTTTGACATACGTGCTCTACGGTATCTCAGGGCTCAGGCGTGGAATTGGGTGCAATCATAACATAAAATATGAATACAAACCAATTAAAGGAAGGGTGCTCAACCCTTAGAAGTTCGAGGGCCACTTACGTGATTTGGTAACCAGTTGCCGCACACATTTAAATGAAATGGTTCATAATTTAGAATTTTTTATTTTGAATAGCGTAATGAACATTTTCCTTCTGTAGCTGCTGAATGCCGGTGGGAGGGAGAGGAGGAGAAGTCAGCTTTTTAGAGGTTGCAGGAGGAAAATGGAGAGGATCAGTTCCCGAATATGCCGCCGTCTAATTGTAAAACAGAATGTGTCAGGGAGGCCGCGTGGGCCCCTGGAGCATGGGGGCAGGGTCGCCATTGTGTACACATTCAAGGTACTCCCTGTTTATCACCACCCTTTGGACTCGCCCCTGAAGCCAGCTTTAACCACACTGGACTATTCTGAGTACTCGCTATTTTGGTCGAGGCGTTGCGGTAAAAATATATCTCAACTACAGGGTTTAATACACTGAGCACTTTTTCCTTTTCCAGTTTCGAGCACCATCGCTCGCAAGGCTCCTAGAAAGGTCTCCGGCGAGGAGCACTTGGTAACACTCCGCCTGGGACAGGAGCTGGCTACAGAGGAAGCATCAGTTTATGCAGCTCCCACTCACTCCATGTTATTCAAATATTTTATACTCATAAAAAAAAAATAACGTGAACTGTTTCGGCATTTAGTATTTAATATGGTGTACAGTATCTCCTCCTCATTTGTCAGGAACATGACTTTATATTGAGGAATAGAGATGGACCTTTCATATGTTGTACAGTATCTCCTCCTCATTTGTTGGGAACATGACGTTATATTGAGGAATGGAGATGGACCTTTCATATGGTGTACAGTATCTCCTCCTCATTGGTTAGGAACATGACGTTATATTGAGGAATGGAGATGGACCTTTCATATGGTGTACAGTATCTCCTCCACATTTGTCAGGAACATGATGTTATATTGAGGAATGGAGATGGACCTTTCATATGGTGTTCAGTATCTCCTCCTCATTTGTTGGGAACACAAAATTATATTGAGGAATGGAGATGGACCTTTCATATGGTGTACAGTATCTCCTCCTCATTTGTTGGGAACATGACGTTATATTGAGGAATGGAGATGGACCTTTCATATGGTGTACAGTATCTCCTCCTCATTTGTTGGGAACATGACGTTATATTGAGGAATGGAGAGGGACCTTTCATATGGTGTACAGTATCTCCTCCTCATTTGTTGGGAACATGACGTTATATTGAGGAATGGAGATGGTCCTTTCATATGGTGTACAGTATCTCCTCCTCATTTGTTGGGAACATGAGGTTATATTGAGAAATGGAGATGGACCCTTCATATGGTGTAGTGATCGACGATTATCTGCAAAGCCCAAATCGAGGGCCGATATGCACTTTGCCCAATATATCTGAATCTGCCTTTTGATTTACCGATATTGTTGATATTTCGGGAAAGTGCTTGTACCGGGGTGATGCCTGCAGCTAGAGCCATCACCCCGGTACTGGTGTCCATAGCCGACGGTCGGCTGTCTTGTAATGACAACCGATGTGGCTGAGAAGCCGCTCGGCTGTCATTCCAAGGAACGAGAGGGGACGTCCACCCCCTCCTGCCGCCTTTCGTGGCTTTCCCGGTTCTCCTATCCCACCGGGACAGGAGACCCGGGCATTCTACCTTCACCGCCACCGCCTGACCGGGTCTCCATCTGCACTGCCGCCGTCTGATCGGGTCTCCATATCTTTGAATTCAGCGCCGCCGAGTACCCGGACGTGATGACATGACATCACTTCCGGGTACTGGCGGCGCCGAATTAAAAAAACTTACAGCATTCAAAACAGCCAAACTTGCCGTTTTGAATGCTTTTAAGTGCAGAGGAGAGGTTTTGGGTCTTTTAGACCCCCAGATCCCTCCACCACAGTACCTGTAGACATAAAAAAAAAAAATATTTTAATGTCCGAAAATATCTGATGACCAACATTTCAGTTTTGGTATTGGCGGTAAAAAAATAAAAAAAGATATCGGTCGATCAATAAGATGGTGTACAGTATCTCCACCTCATTTGTTGGGAACGTGACGTTATATTGAGGAATGGAGATGGACCTTCCACATTGTTTAGATTATCTCCATCTGTAAATATCTAAATACATACTTTTGACAAACTCTATCTATCTAATCTATCATGTTTATTACTTCCTTGTGTCCATATGTAGTGAAGATTCCTCCTGTTCACTTTTCATAATCATCTCCCCCTCCTCCATAGACTGCTGATCTCCACTCACCAACCTCTCTTCTTCTTCGTCCTTAACCTCAACTTTGATATCTTTTAGTTCTTCATCCTAAACCCCAAGATGATAAAACGTCTTAAAAACCTAACTGCCAAAATTTAAAGATTATATACAACAATGTCATACCAGAATTTGTAATATTTTTTTTTGCTCTATAGCCCAGTCCCCTCTACCTTAACATGGTGAGGGATGCTGTGACCATCCTGCGTTGAATCCCTGCAATACAAAGAACTACCCTCCATAGAATGCTGATTTCCACTAGCAAACATCTGATCTTCCACTTTAATTTCCACTTTGAGGTCTTTCAGTTCTTCACCCTAAACCCCAAAGATAATAGACCACATTTGTGAAAAAAAGGACATAAAAGAATGTCATATCACAGAGTTTAGAATTTATTTTGAGTCCTAATAGCTCAGCCCCACCTACCTGATGATGGTGGGGGATGGTGTGATCTTCCAGTGTGGAATCCCGGGAATACAGAGGACGGGGACATCTCTCTGGTGGGTTCCCATTACTGGATCCATCTGTAGGAAACACACACACTGACTGAATACATTGTTTCTATGTGTTTATCAGATGATGGGGGATCTAGGTGGACCCTCCGTACATCTCTCTCCTTTACAATAAAGTCTCCTCTTACCCGGTGATGTGAGGGGCGGCTGATTCTCCATCATGACGTCCTTGTAGAGATCCTTGTGTCCTTCTAAATACTCCCACTCCTCCATGGAGAAATAGACAGTGACATCCTGACACCTTATAGGAACCTGACACACACAATGATACAGTCACCATCCAGTCACCATCCTTGTCTGTTACTGGATAATGTCCCAGAATTCCCGGCACCGCTCACCTCTCCTGTCCAGGGGAAGGGTGTCAAACATAACAGGATGTGGGAGGAAACAAAGTCTGACTGAGGCGCAGAAAATTACAATATTATGGAGCCTGTCCTATTAGTATTACTGGATTGACTCTGTATGTAGAGTTGGATAAATGGTTCTATATTTAAGATGTATCTGGTCTATAAACCAGAGGCTCTGGATTGACCGTTGGATAAATGGCTCTATATTTAGGATATATCTGGTCTATAAACCAGAGGCTGTGGATGGACAGTTGGATAAATGGTTACATATTTAGGATTTTTTCAGTCTATAAACCAGAGGCTCTGGATGGACAGTTGGATAAATGGTTCTATATTTAGGATGTATCCGGTCTATAAACCAGAGGCTCTAGATGGACAGTTGGATAAATGGTTCTATATTTAGAATGTATCGGGTCTATAAACCAGAGGCTCTAGATGGACAGTTAAATAAATGGTTCTATGTTTAGAATGTATCCGGTCTATAAACCAGAGGCTCTGGATGGACAGTTGGATAAATGGTTCTATATTTAGGATGTATCCGGTCTATAAACCAGAGGCTCTGGATGGACAGTTGGATAAATGGTTCTATATTTAGAATGTATCTGGTCTATAAACCAGAGGCTCTAGATGGACAGTTGGATAAATGGTTCTATATTTAGAATGTATCCGGTCTATAAACCAGAGGCTCTGGATGGACAGTTGGATAAATGGTTCTATATTTAGGATGTATCTGGTCTATAAACCAGAGGCTCTGGATGGACAGTTGGATAAATGGTTCTATATTTAGGATGAATCTGGTCTATAAACCAGAGGCTCTGGATGGACAGTTGGATAAATGGTTCTATATTTAGGATGTATCTGGTCTATAAACCAGAGGCTCTGGATGGACAGTTGGATAAATGGTTCTTTATTTAGGATGTACCTGGTCTATAAACCAGAGGCTCTGGATGGACAGTCTATCTCTAGAACATATGCGGTATATAGAGTCGGATCAACCACAAAGCAAGAGATTACCTTAAAGAGGTTGTAAACCCGTACAAAGTTTTTTTTTGTTTGGTAACCTGTAAGAGAAACACATAATGAGCTAGTATGCATCGCATACTAGCTCATTATGCAATACTTACCTTAGTACGAACCCACTGCCATGCCTTCCGCTTACCTGTATGACGGGCGACATGTCCAGGCGCCCGTCTTCCGGGTTCGCGGCATCCGGCCATCTGATTGGCCGGAGCCGCGGTGACGTCACTCCCGCGCAGGCACGCAGGAGCCGACAGTCACGGCACGGGACTCTGAAGAAACGGCACCAGCAGCCGTTCCGTCAGAGCGCATGCGCCAGTGACGTCACTGGATGCATGTAAGGTAAATATCTCCTAAACGGTACATGTTTAGGAGATATTTACAGTACCTTTAGGTAAGCCTTATTATAGGCTTACCTATAGGTAAAAGTGTCCTAGGAGGGCTTACTTCCTCTTTAAGTGCCTCAAAATCCAGCCATGTCTCCAAGTTGTTTCCTAACTCACCTTTCACCCGGAACTTCCTGTCTGTCCAAGACATCACTTCCTTCTTTGCGTTCCACATTTAGAAGCGAGATTCTCATCTTGTGGAGAATGTAAGTATTGCAGCTTAGTTTGATCTTTTATACTTCAAATGCAGCATCTCTGTGCATTCTTCAGTTTTATTGCATATTTTATAATTAAAAAACCAAAAACAAACCAATTATTAACTAAACATTTCAACTTTTAATAACTATATTGTCCTCAACAGGCACTACCACGTTCTCCACTTCCCCCTAACCATGATCAGCCTCATTGTACCTTTTCTTCCCATGGTTCATGATCAAAGTAAGTTTGGCCTCCTCTATTCTCTGTCCGATCCCACGGCTTCTTCTCTCTTCCCCCATTCTTCCTCTTTCCTGTCAAGGACATTCTTCCACCAACCAGGATGAGGACCTTGTTTGGTAGAGGAGGAATGAGGAGAGAGCTTTATTCGGAAAGCTAAAGCTATCAAGGACTGCAATACCACTAGCAAACACTGGAGGGGACTTCAGAGACTTAGCTGAATAGACACACGTGCTGATACAAATCTTGCTTACAGTCTGGTGCAATTTCAGATATGACTTGGGTTGCTTAGAATCACGCGACTATAGAAATCACATTGATTTCAATGCTGCCTGTTCACATCAATGCAACCCAAGTGCGATGCAACTTTGAGGAAGGGACATGGTTGGTGGGATGCAGTGCGATTTTGTGCCCCATAAACTTCAATGACATTGCACCAAAAAAGCATGCACATGCATTTTTGCCCACATTTTGTGCTGGTTGGCACTCAGGGGCATCCTAACAACCAGTGACTCCTTCCTGCTCCGACAGCAGAGACTGCAGTGTATGAGCAGCTTTGTGCTGCTCATACATTTCTAGGCAAAAGGAAAATACTAGATGTACTGTGGCAGGTCACCACACATGCATGTAGCAATTGGCATGCCATGTACGTGGGCACCCTAAACTAATGTGTCACTGAGAGAAGTTGCTGAATGGTCTTCAGCTTGTTCCCATATTCCCCGAGACCTCATCTGTTGCATCTGCCTACCCATGCATGACCAAGTATCCCCCTGGATTTTGCCTCTGCCTTCTGCCTCATCTGGTTACCTTCACCCCGGCCTGATTATTGAACTTGCCTTCGCTTCCTGATTCTATACCACTTTACCCAACTGTTACCGACCCTGGCCTATTTCCTGTACTTGCTCTACCTGCTGACTCGGTCCTATGTTTCCCGGCTGTTCCTGACCCTGGCCTATTTCCTGTACTTGCTCTACCTGCTGACTCGGTCTTATGTTGCCCGGCTGTCAACCACTATGTGGAGGAGGACACATCCCTGCACTTGGACCACTAATGCGTTTCGGGAGACACGCTCCCTTCCTCAGAGCTATATTGCAAGATTTTATGTCACACGGTATTTACGCAGCAATTCTTCAAACACGTTTTTTGGGGAAAAAAAATATTCAGCCACCACATGTAATGATATCTAAGTTGCAGTATATTCAGTTTTTGGTTTTGGGTACAATAACGATTTAAGTCAAATCATCGAATCACAACTGCACATTATATTGTTATCTCCACAAGGTTGAATGACTGGTGGTGTTATGTCCCTGTCACGACCTCCATGTAATAACTTTCTCTTCAGATCTTTATTCTTCTACCTCTGTATGTATATTCTACATCTGTATATATATTTAAGCAGATGTTCAATTAAATTTATTCTTTACAAAATAAAGAATGCATACAGTGAGGGGAAAAAGTATTTGATCCCCTGCTAATTTTTGTACGTTTGCCCACTGACAAAAAAAAGATCAGTCAATAACTTCAATGGTCGGTTTATTTTAACAGTGACAGAATACAAAAATATACAGAAAAAGGCATTTCATAAAAGTTATAAATTGATTTGCATTTTAAGTGAAATAAGTATTTGGTCCTCTATCAATCAGCAAGATTTCTGGCTCCCAGGTGTCTTCTATACAGGTAACAAGCTGAGATTAGGAGCACTCTCCTGAAGGGAGTGCTCCTATTCTCAGCTTGTTACATGTATAAAAGAAACCAGTCCACAAAAGCAATCAATCAGATACAAATCTCTCCACCATGGCCAAGACAAAAGAGCTGTCCAAGGGACAAGATTGTAGACCTACACAAGGCTGGAACGGGCTACAAGACCATCTCCAATCAGCTTGGTGAGAGGGTGACAAGCATGTGGTGCGATTATTTGCAAATGGAAGAAACACAAAATAAATGTCAATTTCCCTTGGTCTGCGGCTTCATGCAAGATCTCACCTCGTAGAGTTTCAATGATCATGAGAACGGTGAGGAATCAGCCCAAAACTACACGGGAGAATCTTGTCAATGATCTCAAGGCAGCTGGGACCATAGTCACCAAGAAAACAATTGGTAAGCCATTGACTGAGATCCTGCAGCGCCCCCTGGCTCAGGAAAGCACACGTACAGGCCCTTCTGAAGTTTGCCAATGAACATCTGAATGATTCAGAGGAAAACTGGGTGAAAGTGTTGTGGTCAGATGAGACCAAAATCAAGCTCTTTGGCATCAACTGAACTCGTCGTGTTTGGAGAAGAAGGAATTCTGCATTTGACCATAAGAACACCATCCTCACCATCAAACATGGAGGTGGAAACATTATGCTTTGGGGGTGTTTATCTTCTAAGGGGACAGGAGAACTTCACTGCATCAAAGGGACGAAGGACGGGGCCATGTATCGTCAAATCTTGGGTGGAACCTCCTTCCCTCAGCCAGGGCATTGAAAATGGGTTGTGGATGGGTATTTTAGCAAGAGAATGTTCCACAACACACAGCCAAGGCACAACACACAGCCAAGGCACAAGAAAAAGCTGACAATTGGTAACTCGAATCTTCAGCTCCCTCCACATATTTTCTATGGGATTAAGGTCTGGAGACTGGCTAGGCCACTCCAAGACCTTGTTGAAGTTGCTGAATGGTCTTCAGCTTGTTCCCATATTCCCCGAGACCTCATCTGTTGCATCTGCCTACCCATGCATGACCAAGTATCCCCTGGATTTCGCCTTTGCCTTCTGCCTCATTTGGTTACCTTGACCCCAGACTGGCCTAGCCAGTCTCCAGACCTTAATCCCATAGAAAATATGTGGAGGGAGCTGAAGATTCGAGTTACCAATTGTCAGCCTCAAAACCCTAAGGCTTATTTCACATGTAGGCGTTTTGGGGCATTTTTGGGGCGTTTTTCTGCTCTAGAATCAGCTCCAAAAATGCCCAACAAGACTAATCCTATTCATTTCAATGGCCCCCGTTCACATCTGAGCGTTTTGACGTTTTAAGCAAAACGCCCAATGCTCAAAAAAGTACATGAGCTTCTTTTTGGGCAGATTACACGCGTTTTTATTTTTTTCCATTGGTCACTTGTCAACCTAAAAACGCCTGCACAAAAATGCCTGTAAAAACTCCTGTAAAACGCCTGAAAAAAACGCCCATAAAAACGCCTGAAAAAACGCCTGTAAATAGCAACGCCAAGATGTGAACGTAGCCTAATAACTTGGAGAGGATCTGCAAAGTGGGACAAAATTCCTCCTGAGATGTGTGCAAACCTGATGGCCAACTACAAGAAACGTCTGACCTCTGTAAATGCCAACATGGGTTTTGCCACCAAGTACTAAGTCATGTTCTGTAAATGGGTCAAACACTTATTTTACTCATTAAAACACAAATCAATTTATAACTTTTCTGAAATGCGTTTTTCTGGATATTTTTGTTGTTATTCTGTCTCTCACTGGTAAAATAAACCAACCAATAAAATTATAGACTGATCCTTTCTTTGTCAGTGGGCAAATGTACAACATTTCATGTTGCACCCTCCTAGTTTACTTAGCTCCTCTGTAAACAGTGGAGAAGGGGTTGGTTACTTAGGGTTGTTCAGTGTCTCACAAGCTGCTGTTCTGCTACCCCCCACCTTCTAAGTATAGTGGGAGGGAGAGCAGAACAGGCAGTCTGAATACTTATTGGACTCAAACCAATCCCTGGGGAGGTGTGCCCAGAAGATGGGGAGGGGCCAATAAATATTCTGAGGCCTGTGTAGCAGTGTAGACTTCCTGGGTCCAGTCCTTCAGGAGACCCCTGTGCTGGGGGTTCTGCCCCCCCCCCCCAGAGAAAGAGAGGAAGCTTGAGGAGCCTTTGATGTTCTAGCTAGGCTTAGCTGGGTGGCCTACTGAAGAAAGCCTGGTATAAAGAATGAGCAAAGCCAGACAGAAGAAAGCTGGCGGGAGGAAGCTCAACCATTCAGTTCGTTTTTGCCACACTCCCCATACATCTGTCTCAACATCAAGATTGTTAGCCCAATTCTCTGGTGTACAGCAAGAGCATGTTTTCTAGAGAAACTTTTCCCGCACTCTGAACATGAATAAGGACGCTCACCCGTGTGAATTCTCTGGTGTACAGCAAGAGCATGTTTTCTAGAGAAACTTTTCCCGCACTCTGAACATGAATAAGGACGCTCACCCGTGTGAATTCTCTGGTATTGAGCAAGGTATCGTTTGTACTTGAAGCATTTCCCACAGTCTGGACCTGCCCAAGAACACTTGCCCGTGTGAATTCTATTGTGAATAATAAGATCTTCTTTCCGAATTTAACATTTCTCGGAATCTGAACATGAAAAAGAACGCTCATCTGTGTAAATTTTTGTGATGTAAAATAAGCTGTGATTTCAAAAAGAAACATTTCCCGCACTCTGAACATGAAAATGGGCGGTTGCGGTTACCCATGTGAATTTTTTGGTGTTTACGAAGGCTATCTTTTTCTTTGAAACATTTCCCACACTCTGCGCACGAGAAAGGACGCTCATCTGTGTGAATGGTCAGGTGTGAAAGAAGATGTCCTTTCAAACTGAAACATTTCCCGCACTCTGGACATGCATAAGGACGTTCACCCGTGTGAATTCTCTGATGTCTATTAAGGCTTCCTTTCTGAATGAAACATTTCCCGCACTCTGAACATGAGAAAGGACGCTCGCCTGTGTGACTTCTATGGTGATAAACAAAGCTTGCTTTCTGTTTGAAACATTTCCCGCAATCTAAACATGAGAAAGTACGCACACTCGTATGACTACTCTGGTGTATAAAAGGCACTTTGATTTTTTCAAAAGGTTTCTCAGGCACTATAGATGACAAGGAATGTTCTCCTGTGTGAGATCCTTCATGGTTTAAAGAAGACCCCTTGAGATGAGATGGATCTGTTGATGGATCTGTACTGTGAGATCCCAGATTTGTTTCAGCAGTAACAGTATGTGTATTATCAGAAGATTCCTCAGGGTTAGAGGGATCCATTGGTCTCTCCAAGTGATGAGGTCTATGATGTATTTTTGTATTGGGATTTACTCCTGGAGAACGTTGTGTGGTGGGATTTTCTTCTCCTTTACATTCTGAAGATCCGTTATTCAGGACATCGTGTCCACCTGTTGGAAATCAATTTTGTTAGAATAATTCACAATGTACTGAAGAATGGACCTTTCATATGGTGTACAGTATCTCCTCCTCATTTGTTGGGAACATGAAGTTATATTGAGGAATGGAGATGGACCTTTCATATGGTGTACAGTATCTCCTCCTCATTTGTTGGGAACATGACGTTATATTAAGGAATGGAGATGGACCTTCCACATTGTTTAGATTATCTCCATCTGTAAATATCTAAATACATACTTTTGACAAACTCTATCTATCTAATCTATCATGTTTATTACTTACTTGTGTCCATATGTAGTGAAGATTCCTCCAGTTCACTTTTCATAATCATCTCCCCCTCCTCCATAGACTGCTGATCTCCACTCACCAACATCTCTTCTTCTTCGTCCTTATCCTCAACTTTGATATCTTTTAGTTCTTCATCCTAAACCCCAAGATGATAAAATAAAACGTCTTAAAAATCTAACTGCCAAAATTTAAAGATTATATACAACAATGTCATACCAGAATCTGTAATATTTTTTTTTTTGCTCAATAGCCCAGTCCCCTCTACCTTAACATGGTGAGGGATGCCGTGACCTTCCTGTGTTGAATCCCTGCAATACAAAGAACTATTCTCCGTAGAATGCTGATCTCCACTAGCAAACATCTGATCTTTGATTTCAACTTTGAGGTCTTTCAGTTCTTCACCCTAAACCCCAAAGATGGTAGACCACATTTGTGGAAAAAAAAATGGACATAAGAAGAATGTCATATCATATCACAGAGTTTAGAAATTATTTTGAGTCCTAATAGCTCAGTCCCACCTACCTGCTCATGGTGAGGGATGGTGTGATCTTCCTGTGTGGAATCCCGGGAATACAGAGGACGGGGACATCTCTCTGGTGGGTTCCCATTACTGGATCCATCTGTAGGAAACACACACACTGACTGAATACATTGTTTCTATGTGTTTATCAGATGATGGGGGATCTAGGTGGAGCCTCCGTACTGCTCTCTCCTTTACAATAAAGTCTCCTCTTACCCGGTGATGTGAGGGGCGACTGATTCTCCATCATGACGTCCTCATAGAAATCCTTGTGTCCTTCTAAATACTCCCACTACTCCATGGAGAAATAGACAGTGACATCCTGACACCTTATAGGAACCTGACACACACAATGATACAGTCACCATCCAGACACATCCCTTGTCTGTTACTGGATAATGTCACTTCCTGTCCAGGGGAAGAGTGTCAAACATAACAGGATGTGGGAGGAAACAAAGCCTGACTGAGGCACAGAAACTGACTATATTGTGGAGCCTGTCCTTTTAGTATTACTGGATTGACTCTGGATGGACAGTTGGATAAATGGTTCTATATTTAGGATGTATCCGGTCTATAAACCAGAGGCTCTGGATGGACAGTTGGATAAATGGTTCTATATTTAGGATGTATCCGGTCTATAAACCAGAGGCTCTGGATGAACAGTTGGATAAATGGTTCTATATTTAGAATGTATCTGGTCTCTAAACCTGAGGCTCTGGATGGACAGTTGGATAAATGGTTCTATATTTAGGATGTATCTGGTCTATAAACCAGAGGCTCTGGGTAGGCAGTTGGATAAATGGTTCTATATTTAGGATATATCCGGTCTATAAACCAGAGGCTCTGGATGGACAGTTGGATAAATGGTTCTATATTTAGGACGTATCCGGTCTATAAACCAGAGGCTCTGGATGGACAGTTGGATAAATGGCTCTATATTTAGGATGTATCCGGTCTATAAACCAGAGACTCTGGATGGACAGTTGGATAAATGGCTCTATATTTAGGATGTATCCGGTCTATAAACCAGAGACTCTGGATGGACAGTTGGATAAATGGCTCTATATTTAGGATGTATTTGGTCTATAAACCAGAGGCTCTGGATGGACAGTTGGATAAATGGCTCTATATTTAGGATGTATTTGGTCTATAAACCAGAGGCTCTGGATGGACAGTTGGATAAATGGTTCTATATTTAGGATGTATCCGGTCTTTAAACCAGAGGCTCTGGATGGACAGTTGGATAAATGGTTCTATATTTAGGATGTATCTGGTCTATAAACCAGAGGCTCTGGGTGGACAGTTGGATAAATGGTTCTATATTTAGGATGTATCCGGTCTATAAACCAGAGGCTCTGGATGAACAGTTGGATAAATGGTTCTATATTTAGGATGTATCTGGTCTATAAACCAGAGGCTCTGGATGAACAGTTGGATAAATAGTTCTATATTTAGGATGTATCTGGTCTATAAACCAGAGGCTCTGGGTGGACAGTCTATCTCTAGAACATATGCGGTATATATAGTCGGATAAACCACAAAGCATGAGATTACCTTATGTGCCTCAAAATCCAGCCATGTCTCCAAGTTGTTTCCTAACTCACCTTTGACCCGGAACTTCCTGTCTGTCTAAGACATCACTTCCTTCTTTGCGTTCCACATTTAGAAGCGAGATTCTCATCTTGTGGAGAATGTAAGTATTGCAGCTTAGTTTGATCTTTTATACTTCAAATGCAGCATCTCTGTGCATTCTTCAGTTTTATTGCATATTTTATAATTAAAAAAACTAAAACAAACCAAATATTAACTAAACATATTTCAACTTTTAATATTTATATAGTCCTTAACAGGCACTACCATTTTCTCCACTTCCCCCTAAACATGATCAGCCTCATTGTACCTTTTCTTCCCATGGTTCATGATCAAAGTAAGTTTGGCCTCCTCTATTCTCTGTCAGATCCCACGGCTTCTTCTCTCTTCCCCCATTCTTCCTCTTTCCTGTCAAGCACATTCTTCCACCAACCAGGATGAGGACCTTGTTTGGTAGAGGAGGAATGAGGAGAGAGCTTTATTCGGGAAACCAAAGCTATCAAGGTCTATAATACCACTAGCAAACACTGGAGGGGACTTCAGAGACTTAGCTGAATAGACACACATGTGCGGATACAAATCTTGCTTACAGTCTGGTGCAATTTCAGATATGACTTGGGTTGCTTAGAATCACACGACGATAGAAATCACATTGATTTCAATGCTGCCTGTTCACATCAATGCAACCCAAGTGCAATGCAACTTTGAGGAAGGGACATGGTTGGTGGGATGCAGTGCGATTTTGTGCCCCATAAACTTCAATGAAATTGCACCAAAAAAGCAAGCACATGCATTTTTGCCCACATTTTGTGCTGGTTGGCGCTCAGGGGCATCCTAACAACCAGTGACTCATTCCTGCTCTGACAGCAGAGACTGCAGTGTATGAGCAGCATTGTGCTGCTCATACATTTCTAGGCAAAAGGAAAATACTAGATGTACTGTGGCAGGTCACCACACATGCATGTAGCAATTGGCATGCCATGTACGTGGGCACCCTAAACTAATGTGTCACTGAGAGAAGTTGCTGAATGGTCTTCAGCTTGTTCCCATATTCCCCGAGACCTCATCTTTTTCATCTGCCTACCCATGCATGACCCAGCACCCCCCTGGATTTCACCTCTGCCTTCTGCCTCATTTGGTTACCTTCACCCCGGCCTGATTATTGAACTTGCCTTAGCTTCCTGATTCTATACCACTTTACCCAACTGTTACCGACCCTGGCCTATTTCCTGTACTTGCTCTACCTGCTGACTCGGTCCTATGTTTCCCGGCTGTTCCTGACCCTGGCCTATTTCCTGTACTTGCTCTACCTGCTGACTCGGTCCTATGTTTCCCGGCTGTTCCTGACCCTGGCCTATTTCCTGTACTTGCTCTACCTGCTGACTCGGTCCTATGTTTCCCGGCTGTTCCTGACCCTGGCCTATTTCCTGTACTTGCTCTACCTGCTGACTCGGTCCTATGTTTCCCGGCTGTTCCCGTCCCTGGCCTATTTCCTGTACTTGCTCTACCTGCTGACTCGGTCCTATGTTTCCCGGCTGTTCCCGACCCTGGCCTATTTCCTGTACTTGCTCTACCTGCTGACTCGGTCTTATGTTGCCCGGCTGTCAACCACTATGTGGAGGAGTACACGTCCCTGCTCTTGGACCACAAATGCGTTTCGGGAGACACGCTCCCTTCCTCAGAGCTATATTGCAAGATTTTATGTCACACGGTATTTACGCAGCAATTCTTCAAACACGTTTTTTGGGGAAAAAAAATATTCAGCCACCACATGTAATGATATCTAAGTTGCAGTATATTCAGTTTTTGGTTTTGGGTACAATAACCATTTAAGTCAAATCATCGAATCACAACTGCACATTATATTGTTATCTCCACAAGGTTGAATGACTGGTGGTGTTATGTCCCTGTCACGACCTCCATGTAATAACTTTCTCTTCAGATCTTTATTCTTCTACCTCTGTATGTATATTCTACATCCGTATATATATTTAAGCAGATGTTCAATTAAATTTATTCTTTACAAAATAAAGAATGCATACAGTGAGGGGAAAAAGTATTTGATCCCCTGCTGAATTTTTTACGTTTGCCCACTGACAAAAAAATGATCAGTCAATAATTTCAATGGTCGGTTTATTTTAACAGTGACAGAATACAAAAATATACAGAAAAAGGCATTTCATAAAAGTTATAAATTGATTTGCATTTTAAGTGAAATAAGTATTTGGTCCTCTATCAATCAGCAAGATTTCTGGCTCCCAGGTGTCTTCTATACAGGTAACAAGCTGAGATTAGGAGCACTCTCCTGAAGGGAGTGCTCCTATTCTCAGCTTGTTACATGTATAAAAGAAACCAGTCCACAAAAGCAAGCAATCAGATACAAATCTCTCCACCATGGCCAAGACAAAAGAGCTGTCCAAGGGACAAGATTGTAGACCTACACAAGGCTAAGGCTGGAACGGACTACAAGACCATCTCCAATCAGCTTGGTAAGAGGGTGACAAGCAGGTGGTGCGATTATTTGCAAATGGTAGGAAAAACAAAATAAATGTCATGCGTTTTTCTGGATATTTTTGTTGTTATTCTGTCTCTCACTGGTAAAATAAAATTATAGACTGATCATTTCTTTGTCAGTGGGCAAATGTACAAAATTTCATGTTGTTTTAATGTTTTAATGTTTAAACAGTGGAGAAGGGGTTGATTACTTAGGGTTGTTCAGTGTCTCACAAGCTGCTGTTCTGCTACCCCCCCCCCCATCTTCTAAGTATAGTGGGAGGGAGAGCAGAACAGGCAGTCTGAATACTTATTGGACTCCAACCAATCCCTGGGGAGGTGTGCCCAGAAGATGGGGAGGGGCCAATAAATATTCTGAGGCCTGTGTAGCAGTGTAGACTTCCTGGGTCCAGTCCTTCAGGAGACCCCTGTGCTGGGGGTTCTGCCCCCCCCCCCAAAGAAAGAGAGGAAGCTTGAGGAGCCTTTGATGTTCTAGCTAGGCTTAGCTGGGTGGCCTACTGAAGAAAGCCTGGTATAAAGAATGAGCAAAGCAAGAAGAAAGCTGGCGGGAGGAAGCTCAACCATTCAGTTCGTTTTTGCCACACTCCCCATACATCTGTCTCAACATCAAGATTGTTAGCCCATGCAAATTCTCTGAGGTACAGCAAGAGCATGTTTTCTAGAGAAACTTTTCCCGCACTCTGAACAGGAATAAGGACGCTCACCCGTGTGAATTCTCTGGTGTACAGCAAGAGCATGTTTTCTAGAGAAACTTTTCCCGCACTCTGAACATGAATAAGGACGCTCACCCTGTGTGAATTCTCTGGTGTTGAGCAAGGTATCGTTTGTACTTGAAGCATTTCCCACAGTCTGGACCTGCCCAAGAACACTCGCCCGTGTGAATTCTATTGTGAACAATAAGATCTTCTTTCCGAATGTAACATTTCTCGGAATCTGAACATGAAAAAGAACGCTCATCGGTGTAAATTTTTGTGATGTAAAATAAGCTGTGATTTCAAAAAGAAACATTTCCCGCACTCTGAACATGAAAATGGGCGGTTGCGGTTACCCATGTGAATTTTTTGGTGTTTACGAAGGCTATCTTTTTCTTTGAAACATTTCCCACACTCTGCGCACGAGAAAGGACGCTCATCCGTGTGAATGGTCAGGTGTGAAAGAAGATGTCCTTTCAAACTGAAACATTTCCCGCACTCTGGACATGCATAAGGACGTTCACCAGTGTGAATTCTCTGATGTCTATTAAGGCTTCCTTTCTGAATGAAACATTTCCCGCACTCTGAACATGAGAAAGGACGCTCGCCTGTGTGACTTCTATGGTGATAAACAAAGCTTGCTTTCTGTTTGAAACATTTCCCGCAATCTAAACATGAGAAAGTACTGTAACAGGAAGTCAGCTAAATCTGGGAATGTAGTCACAGGAAGGAGATACATTTCCAGCTGACTTAGAAAGTCCATTAATTAATTTAGGGTGTTGGCTACAGAGCTAGCCAGCAGGAAGTTGAAAGGCGTTCAGCTGTTCAGAATGAGGAGATCAAGGCCTCTATAATTTGTCCAGAGAAAATCTATTGAGTGCTGCCTCCTGTCGCCGTGTAGGCTGGGAGAGGAGGACAGACATACGTGTACCTCCCGAAGCTGGTGGGCATGGGAGAAGGACTGCTGCCGCCTGTCGCCGTGTAGGCTGGGAGAGGGGGACAGTCGGATGTGTGCCTCCCGACAAGCTGGTGAGCATGGGAGAAGACCCCCTACAGCGATGTGAAGCTAAGGAGGGTAACCACGAGTGAAGACGTCTCAAAGGTGAGAAGACAAAGTGTTCCATGTGAAGAGTGTGAAGAGTAAAGGATCCTGTTATAAATGGACATGTGCTGTGTGAAAGAAAACAAAGGGACATGTTCAATGGACAATGTTTGTGCTGTGTGAAAAGCAAACAAATGGACATTTGAGTGTCTGCTGTAGGATCAGCAGTGTCGGCCCAACAGTAGGTTGGAAAGACTTCTTAGGTAGGTTCCAGTTGTGAGAAGGTAGCCGCCCACAGAGGCAAGGATTTATTTTGTTTTATTTTATTTTGGATGTTTTGCTGCATGCACTTGTTTGAAGAATAAACCTGTTGTTTGCAAGCACTTTTGGGCTATCTCTCTGTGAAAACGCACCCCCAAAGGGGTCATCCACGCCTACCACCGAGCTAATCCCTTACATATGGTGGAGGTATGCAGTGGGCAGAAGCAGCAAGATCCCTGCAATGGAGTGCATATGTTTGATGAACTTTGTCTGGTGCATGAGATTGCACAATCTATGTGTGCAGGAGAGAAGATCCTGACAGAAAAAAAAAAAAAAAAGTGTTTTAAAGAGACAGCGGTCTCAAAATTATTTGATGAACTTTGTTGTGTCTGGTGCAAGTGACTGCACAAACTGTGTGCGCAGGAAAAGAGATCCTGCAAGAGAGAGAAAAACTACATGTGTTGAAGAGACAGTGGTCTGAAAATTGTTTGCTGGACTGTGAAAAATTTGTTTGTGGAGTTATTGAAGATGGGGCGGTCCAAACGCCTGAAAAATGCAAAGATAGATGAAATGAGAGACCGGATTCTATGGATGGAGGGGATGTTGCCGTCTGAACCAGCCCCATCCATGCCTGAACGGAATCGGCTAAAGAGAAAAGTTGTTGTTCCTAGCAACACTGGGGCAAATGAAACTGCTTTGGAGACGCAGGGTTCTCAGATGAAAAGTAAACCCAAAATGGGGGAGATGCTGAAACAACGGAGCTTTGCAGCTCAACAAAAGGATCACCAAGAGAGCATGGCAGGCTGGAAACAGAGACGCCAGCAGCCAATGGAGGCCATCGGTTTGGAGGAAACCGAGTATGTGTGCAGGGCTGAGTTGGATGCCTTGCAACGGAAAATGGAAGAAAAGGAACAAGCCTTGGAATTGCTTAAAATGGAGCATAGAAACTTGCAGGAAATGAATGAACTACTCAAGTCTCATGTGTTACAGTGGGAAGAATCCACTGCTCTTCTTTTGGTCGAGTTGCAAAAACGCAGAGAGACTATAATGGAGAAAGATACCATCCTCATGGAAAAGGAAAGTGAAATTCAGACTTTGCAGAAGCAAAGTATGTGTGAAATGTTGGAGTTGCGTAATCAGCTGGAAAAAAGTCTTCAGTGTTTGGAAGTTACAAAAATAGACCTGCAGGAGTCGCAGGAACAGAATGTTGCTCTGAAAGCGACATTGTCTCTCAGCGACAAAGAGAAAAGTGAAAGAGAGGCTAAATTACTGAGTACTGTGTATGAGCTCACTACTTTGAGCAATGTGGTAGATGAATTACGTGCAGACTGTGAAAGTTGGAAAGGTGAAGCCCAACGTTTCCAGCAGCAGTTAAAGGAGAAAGAAGCCTGTGTGGCAGAATTACATTCTTATTCCCAGATGCTAGCCAATGAGGTGAAGGCTCTTATGCAGGGAAAAGGAGATTGTGAACATAAGAGGGAAAAAGTAGAGGCACAGCTTCTGGAATCGCAAGTCAAGGTGTCAGAAGGTGACCGATTGTGTGCTAAGCTGTCAGAGAAGGCAAACCGACTGCAGGTTGAGTTGGACAATGTTACAAATCAGCTTTCTCAAGCAGACAGCAAATCTAGAGAAATTGCGGAAGATTTTTCTATCTTGGAATCGCAGCTGCAAGACACGCAGGAACTCTTACAGGAAGAGAGGTGTCAAAGGCTGAGTTTTAGCACAAAGCTCAAACAAATGGAAGATGAGAAAAATGGCTTCCTGGAACAATTAAAAGAGGAGGCGGAAGCAAAGAAAAACCTATCAGAGCAAGTCGCAACATTGCAAGCTCAGATAGCGGATATGAAAAAACGCATGGAAGAAAGCGTTGGTTCATTACAGTGTGTTGAAGATGTGAAAAAGAAGTTTGATCAGATGCTTGGTGAAGAGAAGACTGTGTCTGCAAAATATGCAGAAGAACGCGACCGTGCAAAAACGGAGGCGCGTGATAACGAGAGCAAAGACCTGTTCTTGGCTCGCTCTTTGGAGGAAGTTCTAGAGTGTAAGGCTGAACTAGAAAGTGTTAACAAACAGCTGCGTACAGAAATGGAAGAATTGGTCAGCTCCAAGGATGATGTTGTGAAAAGCGTTCAGGAGCTAGAAAAGTCTAACCGAGCCTTAGAACAGCAAGTAGAAGAGATGAAGATTCCGTTGCAGGAACTGGAAGAGGAATTCCAGGCAACAGAGGATCTGTCCCAAAGAGGGGATAGTGTGCCTGATGCAGTTTTTAAAAGGATCAGTGTTTTGGGGTCTGTCCTGAGTGAGCCTCAGAAATGTGATGACACGTGGCTTGAATCACCCCTTTGGAATAAACCGTTCCTTCAAAAACTTCAAGCATTGGAAAATGTATCATTAGAACTTCAGCAAATAAAGGAGTTGTGTAAGAAATGTGATGATTTCTCAGTTCAGGCTGAAAACCTAGTGGAGAAAACTAAAGCGGAGAAAACTAAAGCAAGTGATATAAATCTGGGAGGAAAAAGCAAACGCCACCTAGTGGAGAAAACTAAGGCTGTTGGTGAAAACGTGAAGCAAATGAATTTCAAGTGCCTTTCAGAGAATATTTCTAAAATGAAACTGGTAAAAGACGGGTGGCAGAAGTTTGATCGTGATCTTGAGATGCATTCCATGTGGAATTCAGATAGAGAAAAAGAACTAGGTGACCTTGAGCGGTCAAATAGTTCAGCAGAAAGTGCATTGAAGAAACCTGTAAAAGAATGTGTTGCAGTTCCATGCTTCTTCACTGATGCAGAGAGGAGGTCTATAATGGATACCACCCAGATCGCTGGGTTCAACTGTGTTGTTGCCTTTGACCCCTATGTTGGTGGAAGGAAAGTTGATGATGTTCTGGTTGGCTTCTTCTGTGAAGAGTTTGGCAAGAAATATAAACTGAATATCAAATCAAATAGTAGGCCTTTACTGCGACTCGCTCAGGAGGGCGAAAAGTTTAAGAAGTTGATGAGTGCAAATGCTTCAGATCTGCCTATGAATATGAAATGTTTGGTGAATGATATTGATATCTCTGGGAAAAGGAACAGGGGTCACTTTGAAGAAATGTGTGACAGCCTGTTGTCTCAATTGGAAAATCCTCTGCACAGCATCTTAGAGCAAGCAAAGCTCAAGAAGGAAGATCATTCCCTTTTACAACAAAAAGTCAATGATTGTGTACAGATGTATGGAGAGGCAACTCAAGTCACAGAGGGATGTCAAGAGTCCCTACTTGGAACAAAGCTTAGTGAAGCAAAGGTTCTCAAAGTTTTGTGGAAAACATTTATGGATTGCAGAGAGAGGCGTCTTAAGAATGTTGAAGACATTAAGACTAGCCCAATTGAGTTGCCTATGGATCACGGTCCTCCATGGTGGATTGGACAGACGGTTATGAGGGACAAGCTGTCTGACATTTATGAGAAAGCTGTCAATGAAGATGACAGAAACGAGAAGGAGCAAAATGATGCCAAAAATGCAGTTGAAGAATGTGTATATGAGATGAGAGACAAACTGTGTGGCATTTATGAGAAATCCGTCAATGAAGATGACAAAACAGTTTCATCCGGAAGCTTGAGGATAATAGGAGGCTTATCAGTGAGTCAGCAGTGCTTGACACATGCGTGCCTGGAAATCTGTGTCCCAACCCTAGGGTTGAAACAAGAGGGGGGGGTATGTAACAGGAAGTCAGCTAAATCTGGGAATGTAGTCACAGGAAGGAGATACATTTCCAGCTGACTTAGAAAGTCCATTAATTAATTTAGGGTGTTGGCTACAGAGCTAGCCAGCAGGAAGTTGAAAGGCCTTCAGCTGTTCAGAATGAGGAGATCAAGGCCTCTATAATTTGTCCAGAGAAAATCTATTGAGTGCTGCCTCCTGTCGCCGTGTAGGCTGGGAGAGGAGGACAGACATACGTGTACCTCCCGAAGCTGGTGGGCATGGGAGAAGGACTGCTGCCGCCTGTCGCCGTGTAGGCTGGGAGAGGGGGACAGTCGGATGTGTGCCTCCCGACAAGCTGGTGAGCATGGGAGAAGACCCCCTACAGCGATGTGAAGCTAAGGAGGGTAACCACGAGTGAAGACGTCTCAAAGGTGAGAAGACAAAGTGTTCCATGTGAAGAGTGTGAAGAGTAAAGGATCCTGTTATAAATGGACATGTGCTGTGTGAAAGAAAACAAAGGGACATGTTCAATGGACAATGTTTGTGCTGTGTGAAAAGCAAACAAATGGACATTTGAGTGTCTGCTGTAGGATCAGCAGTGTCGGCCCAACAGTAGGTTGGAAAGACTTCTTAGGTAGGTTCCAGTTGTGAGAAGGTAGCCGCCCACAGAGGCAAGGATTTATTTTGTTTTATTTTATTTTGGATGTTTTGCTGCATGCACTTGTTTGAAGAATAAACCTGTTGTTTGCAAGCACTTTTGGGCTATCTCTCTGTGAAAACGCACCCCCAAAGGGGTCATCCACGCCTACCACCGAGCTAATCCCTTACAGTACGCACACTCGTATGACTACTCTGGTGTATAAAAGGCACTTTGATTTTTTCAAAAGGTTTCTCAGGCACTATAGATGACAAGGAATGTTCTCCTGTGTGAGATCCTTCATGGTTTAAAGAAGACCCCTTGAGATGAGATGGATCTGTTGATGGATCTGTACTGTGAGATCCCAGATTTGTTTCAGCAGTCATAGTATGTGTATTATCAGAAGATTCCTCAGGATTAGAGGGATCCATTGGTCTCTCCAAGTGATGAGGTCTATGATGTATTTTTTGTGTATTGGAATTTACTCCTGGAGAACGTTGTGTGGTGGCATTTTCTTCTCCTTTACATTCTGAAGATCCGTTATTCAGGACATCGTGTCCACCTGTTGGAAATCAATTTTGGTAGAATAATTCACAATGTACTGAAGAATGGAAATGGTCCTTTCATATGGTGTACAGTATCTCCACCTCATTTGTTGAGAACATGACATTGAGGAATGAAGATGGACCTTTCATATGGTGTACAGTATCTCCTCATTTGTTGGGAACATGACGGTATATTGAGGAATGGAGATGGACCTTTCATATGGTGTACAGTATCTCCTCCTCATTTGTTGGGAACATGACATTATATTGAGGAATGGAGATGGACCTTTCATATGGTGTACAGTATCTCCTCCTCATTTGTTCGACACATAACATTATATTGAGGAATGGAGATGGACCTTTCATATGGTGTACAGTATCTCCTCCTCATTTGTTGGGAACATGACGTTATATTGAGGGATGGAGATGGACCTTTCATATGGTGTACAGTATCTCCTCCTCATTTGTTGGGAACATGACGTTACATTGAGGGATGGAGATGGGCCTTTCATATGGTGTACAGTATCTCCTCCTCATTTGTTGCGAACATGACGTTATATTGAGGAATGGAGGTGGACCTTTCATATGGTGTACAGTATCTCCTCCTCATTTGTTGGGAACATGACGTTATATTGAGGGATGGAGACGGACCTTTCATATGGTGTACAGTATCTCCTCCTCATTTGTTGGGAACATGACGTTATATTGAGGGATGGAGATGGACCTTTCATATGGTGTACAGTATCTCCTCCTCATTTGTTGGGAACATGACGTTATATTGAGGAATGGAGATGGACCTTTCATATGGTGTACAGTATCTCCTCCTCATTTGTTGGGAACATGATGTTATATTGAGGAATGGAGATGGACCTTTCATATGGTGTACAGTATCTCCTCCTAATTTGTTCGATACATAACATTATATTGAGGAATGGAGATGGACCTTTCATATGGTGTACAGTATCTCCTCCTCATTTGTTCGATACATAACATTATATTGAGGAATGGAGATGGAACTTTCATATGGTGTACAGTATCTCCTCCTCATTTGTTGGGAACATGACGTTATATTGAGGAATGGAGATGGACCTTTCATATGGTGTACAGTATCTCCTCCCCATTTGTTGGGAAAATGACGTTATATTGAGGAATGGAGATGGACCTTTCATATGGTGTACAGTATCTCCTCCTCATTTGTTGGGAACATGACGTTATATGAGAAATTAGGGTGGACCTTTTTATGTTTTGATTATCTGCAGCTTGTAATTATTTAAATATTTCATACTTACCAAAGAAAAATGATAATGTGAACTTTTTTTTAGTATAGTGTATATTACTTACTTGTGTCCATATGTAGAGAAGATTCCTCCTGTTCACTTTTCATAATCATCTCCCCCTCCTCCATAGACTGCTGATCTCCACTCACCAACCTCTCTTCTTCTTCCTCTTTAATCTCAACTTTGATGCCTTTTAGTTCTTCATTCTGAACCATAAAAACAATAAAATTGATACAACTATCAAACAATAGGAGTATATCATACATGAAAATGTTATATCATAATTTAGGCTACATTCAAACCTGAGCGTATTGTTTTCAGGCGTTTTTTCGAGTGTTTTTCCAGGTGTTTTTTGCAGGTGTTTGAGGCAGGCATTGACATCTGACCAAAAATGCTTGTAATCTGCAAAACAAGAAGCTCATGTACTTTTTTGAGCTTCAAGCATTTTGCTTCAGGCGACAAAACGCTCGTATGTGAACAGGAGCCATTTCGCTTGTTGGGAGTTTCGCTTGTTGGGAGTTTTGGAACTTGGGAGATAAGCGTTTTACGAGTTGAAAACCGCTCAGGTGTGAACAGGGCCTTAGAATATAATATTTGAGTTCTATCTCCCAGTCCCCTTTACCTGAATTTGGCGAGAGACGCCAGGCTCTTCTTGTGTAAAATTCTGGGAATACAAAGGACTACACTTCTCCATAGAACGCTGATCTCCACTAACAAGTATCTTTTCTTCTTCTTCTTCAGTTTCAACTTTGATGTCTTTCAGTTCTTCCCCCTAAATCCCCAAGATGGTAGTAGAGATTTGTATAGAAGAGATTATGTAGAAGAATGTCATCTCTTACCTTAGAATACGTTCTTAGGTCTACATGCTCAGTCCCACCTACCTGATCATGGTGTGCATAGTTATGTTCTTCCCATGTGGAATCCCGGGAATACAGAGGACGGGGACATCTCTCTGGTGGGTTCCCATTACTGGATCCATCTGTAGGAAACACACACACTGACTGAATACATTGTTTCTATGTGTTTATCAGATGATGGGGGATCTAGGTGGATCCTCCGTACTGCTCTCTCCTTTACAATAAAGTCTCCTCTTACCCGGTGATGTGAGGGGCGGCTGATTCTCCATCATGACGTCCTTGTAGAGATCCTTGTGTCCTTCTAAATACTCCCACTCCTCCATGGAGAAATAGACAGTGACATCCTGACACCTTATAGGAACCTGACACACACAATGATACAGTCACCATCCAGACACATCCCTTGTCTGTTACTGAATAATGTCCCAGAATTCCCGGCACCGCTCTCCTCTCCGGTCAGGTCTGTGTTTTATTAATAGTGATAAGACTGATGTCATGTGACCTCCCAGAATCCTCCTCACCTCTCCGGTCAGGTCTGTGTTTTATTAATAGAGATAAGAGTGATGTCATGTGACCTCCCAGAATCCTCCTCACCTCTCCAGTCAGGTCTGTGTATCATTAACCACTTGCCGGCCGGCCGCTGTGTATTTACTGAGGGAAAGTGGAGCTTTTGCCCAAAACAACCTACCTATACATCATTTAGCTCAATAGCTATTGACGGCACGGTCGCGCCACAGGAGGCGCGATTGCGCCGTGATTGTCAATCATTGGTTCTGCAGGCCACCCGCCATCATGTGTAAACAAGGCAGATCGCCATTCTGCAAGGGGACAAGATGCTAAGCAGGAACCTGAATCTCTGTCTTCCCCAATCGGTGCATCTCCCCCCCCCCCCCCATTTTTTCAGTTTTTTATTTGTTAAAAAAGTTTGAAATATCCAATAAATTTCGTTCCACTTCATGATTGTGTCCCACTTGTTGTTGATTCTTCACAAAAAAATTACAGTTTTATATCTTTATGTTTGAAGCCTGAAATGTGACAAAAGGTTGCAAAGTTCAAGGGGGCCGAATACTTTCACAAGGCACTGTAGCTCACAGCCAAAAAGTGGACACTACTCCAAAATAGGTCTGGGGGCATCTGTGCTGTGATTGGTGTTCAGGATCACATGCCAGAGTCGGGACAACCAGTCAGGTTATGGAGAGGGATGAAAGGGAGCCAACAATCCTCCACTAACATACTGTGAGGTACAAAATTGCATCATCACTTCCATTAAATCACAAAAATCAGGAGCTTTATCCCTTATTCTATGTTCTGTAGGGATGTTCATTCCTTCTGCTGCCTTCATTAGAACTTCTACTGTAGTTCAGTCTTCTTCCTCCCCATATCCTGATCCAGAGAGGACATAATGTCCATTATCTCACAGTGATGAGAGCCAATAATCCCGAGACAGCTTTATAGAGGATGGATAAATGGTTCTATATTTAGGATGTGTCTGGTCTATAAACCAGAGGTTCTGGATGGACAGTTGGATAAATGGCTCTATATTTAGGATGTATCCAGTCTATAAACCAGAGGCTCTGGATGGACAGTTGGATAAATGGTTCTATATTTAGGATGTGTCTGGTCTATAAACCAGAGGTTCTGGATGGACAGTTGGATAAATGGCTCTATATTTAGGATGTATCCAGTCTATAAATCAGAGGCTCTGGATGGACAGTTGGATAAATGGTTCCATATTTAGGATGTATCTGGTTTATAAACCAAAATATCATATTACCTCAGCTGCCTCAAGTTTCGGTAATATGTCCTCATAATGTCCAATGTAACCAAATAACCTTTCACCTGGAACTTCCTGTCCTAACCGTATATCATTTCCTGTCTTTACATTACAGCACTTCCTTCTTTGTCTTTCACGCTCCTAGGTGAGATCACCATCTTGTGGAGAATGGCCTTACCGCAGCCTACTTTGTTCGTTAAAACTTTGTAAACGTAAAAACAACTTGAAGGTAAGAGAGTTAAATTCTCTACCATTCTAACTTCAAAGTAGCGCTATATACATAGTTACATAGTTAGTCAGGTTGTAAAAAGACAGTGGCTCAACCAATAAAAAAACAAAAAACAGTAAAGAAAACCCAATTATACAATCCCATATACACAATCCTATACCCGCTGTTGATCCAAAGGAAGGTGAAAAAACCCCCAGCAAAGCATGATCCAATTTGCTACAGCAGGGGAAAAAATTCCTTCCTAATCCCCCGAGAGGCAATCGGATATTCCCTGGATAAACTTTACCTATAAATATTAGTACCCATTTATATTATATACACCCAGGAAAGAATCCAGGTCTTTTTTTTAAAGCAATCAGTGAGCTGGCCAGAACCACCTCTGGAGGGAGTCTATTTCACATTTTCACAGCTCTTACGGTGAAGAAACCTTTCCGTATTTGGAGACGAAATCTGTTTTCGTCCAGATGTAAAGAGTTCCCCCTTGTCCTCTGTGATGACCTTAAAGTGAACAACTCAACACCAAGTTCACTATAAGGACCCCTTATGTATTTATACATGGAGATCATATCCCCCCCCCCCCTTAATCTCCTCTTCTTAAGAGAGAATAAATTCAGTTCCTCTAATCTGTCCTCTTAGCTGAGCTCCTCCATGCCTTTTATCAGTTTGGTTGCCCTTCTCTGCACTTTCTCCAGTTCCCTGATATCCTTTTTAAGAACAGGTGCCCAAAACTGAACTGCATATTCCAGATGAGGTCTTACTAATGATTTGTACAGATGATATCTCTCTCTCTCTCTCTGGAGTCCATGCCTCTGGTAATACAAGAAAGGACTTTGCTTGCTTTGGAAACCACAGCTTGGCATTGCATGCTATTATTACGCTTATGATCTACCAGAACACCCAGATCCTTCTCCGCTATGGATTCTCCCAGTTCTACTCCACCTAGTATGTATTATGCATGCATATTCTTAGCCCCCTAGTGCAGAACTTTAAAAATTATCAGCATTAAACCTCATGTGCCACATAGATGCCCAATGGCACACAATACTATAAAGTGACTATGATAATAAAGTGCAAAAAGCGCAGAAATGCTGTAAAGACATCCACCAGGAATTTCCGTGAATCAGCGCTTGTGAATGTGAGACACCTCCCCGTCCAGGAAGAAAATTCACCAGGACATTATACCATTCAGTCTCATGACTGGCATAAAATGCTTGTAAATATTCCCAAATCCTTGGGATAAATCGCCATTACGTCACCCCTCCATCCGGCTCGTGAATCACCATGACACATGAAGGAGAAAAAGAAACAATGTTGTAGTAAAATCATCAATAATATAAAATACCACTCCGAAAAATAAAGCATTAAAAAGCTCATCACATGGAGTAAGAGCCGACAGACCGTGGTGAACATCGCTAGCCTCAATCGCTCACCATATCCGAAACTCACGGCAACCTCTGGTGTGTCACTTCCTGGTTCTGGCTCTGTCTTCACTTCCGGTTGGCGTATAAGTTATTAACTATTCCACTTCACCTACCTCGTAATCAGGCTACTATAGATCTCTGTAATGTGGGTTCAGATCTGGTTGCTATAATATACAATCAACCCCCTTGCTACCAGAGGACCCATCACCAGGTATCGGGGCTAATGATCAGTTGCTTTGTGTCTTGAACTTGTGCATGGTTACCCTTAGCAATGGCTTTACTCTTCCTTTCCCTGTTGAGTTAGCCCCTTGTGACTGACCTGCTTTGTACCCTGTATGTGCTTTACTGACCCAAAGTAGTGTAGTCTACCTGCCACAAGCAATCATGCACTCCTCTGCCAAAGGACAATCAAACACCCTCTGCCAAAGGACAAGCACCCCCCACCCCTGTGCCAAAGGACAATCATGCACCCCTTTGCCATTGGACAATCATGCACCCCTCTGCCAAAGGACAAGCATCCATCCTGTGCCAAAGGACAATCATGGACCCCTCTGCCAAAGAACAATCATGCACCCCTCTGCCATAGGACAATTATGCACCCCTCTGCCAAAGAACAATCATGCACCCCTCTGTCATAGGACAATCATGCACCCCTCTGAACATGTAACCCTTTACATCCAGAGTCTCTGGTTTATAGACCAGATACATCCTAAATATAGAGCCATTTATCCAACTGTCCATCCAGAGCCTCTGGTTTATAGACCGGATACATCCTAAATATAGAACCATTTATCCAACTGTCCATCCAGAGCCTCTGGTTTATAGACCAGATACATCCTAAATATAGAGCCATTTATCCAACTGTCCATACAGAGCCTCTGGTTCATAGACCAGATACATCCTAAATATATAACAATTTATCCAACTGTCCATCCAGAGCCTCTGGTTTATAGACCAGATACATCCTAAATATAGAGCCATTTTATCCAACTGTCCATCCAGAGCCTCTGGTTTATAGACCGGATACATCCTAAATATAGAACCATTTATCCAACTGTCCATCCAGAGCCTCTGGTTTATAGACCAGATACATCCTAAATATAGAACCATTTATCCAACTGTCCATCCAGAGCCTCTGGTTTATAGACCGGATACATCCTAAATATAGAACCATTTATCCAACTGTCCATCCAGAGCCTCTGGTTTATAGACCAGATACATCCTAAATATAGAGCCATTTATCCAACTGTCCATCCAGAGCCTCTGGTTTATAGACCGGATACATCCTAAATATAGAACCATTTATCCAACTGTCCATCCATAGTCTCTGGTTTATAGACCAGATACATCCTAAATATAGAGCCATTTATCCAACTGTCCATCCAGAGCCTCTGGTTTATAGACCAGATACATCCTAAATATAGAGCCATTTTATCCAACTGTCCATCCAGAGCCTCTGGTTTATAGACCGGATACATCCTAAATATAGAACCATTTATCCAACTGTTCATCCAGAGCCTCTGGTTTATAGACCGGATACATCATAAATATAGAGCCATTTATCCAACTGTCCATCCAGAGCCTCTGGTTTATAGACCGGATACATCCTAAATATAGAGCCATTTATCCAACTGTGCATCCAGAGCCTCTGGTTTATAGCCTGGATAAAGAGGTTCTGTGAACATCTTGCTTCTGTTTGCATGTGGCTGGAGCAGAGCCCTTTCTGTAAAGCAGCTGGGGATTACATCTTTATGTCTTGTCTTTGGCTTCTTCCCATGCAGACTTGTGAGCAGAGCCCTCCTCCCTTTTATAACAGCACAAGGAGAGAGGCAGAGCCCAGAAAGAGCAGGAACTGCAGAGCTAGCATTAACCCTTCCATAACCTAAGCAGAGTAGATAGGTACCTAACATGTTACATCCCATTTTGTAGGCAGCTGCCTACAAGCTGGACGGAGGAGTGACGTAATGACGGTTGATCCCAGGGATTTGGGAATATTTACAAGTGTTTTATGCTAGTCGTGAGAATGAATAGTGTAATGTTCTGGTGAGTTTTCTTCCTGAAGGGGCAGGTGTCTGACTTTCACAAGTGGCAATTCACGGAAATTCCTGGTGGATGTTTTTACAGCATTTCTGCATTTTTATGGACTTTTATCAGTGCCCGTCAGTGCTACATATTACTGCCTCCTCATCAGTGCCCTTTAGTGCCATCTCATTAGGGCCCATTAGTGCAGCCTATCAGTGCCGTCTCATTAGTGCCCATCAGTGAAGCCTATCAGTGCAGCCTATCAGTGCTCATCAGTGAAGCCTATCAGTGCTCATCAGTGAAGCCTATCAGTGCCCATCAGTGCTGCATATTACTGCCTCCTCATGAGTGCCCATCAGTGCAGCCTATCAGAGCCCATTAGTGAAGCCTATCAGTGCCACCTATCAGTGCTGCATATTACTGCCTCCTCACCAGTGCTTTCACATCAGTGCAGCCTATCAGTGCCATCTCATCAGTTCCCATCAGTGCAGCCTACCAGAGCCCATCAGTGAAGCCTATCAGTGCAGCCTATCAGTGCCCATCAGTGAAGGCTATCAGTGCCACCTATCAGTGCTGCATATTACTGCCTCCTCATCAGTGCTTTCACATCAAAGCAGCCTATCTGTGCCATCTCATCAGTGCAGCCTATCAGTGCCCATCAGTGAAGGAGAAAGATTACTTATTTTCAAAATTTTCTGACACAAACCACGAAAAAAAATTTTTTTGGTCTTTTTTAGTTTTTTTTAGCAAAACTCAGTGGTGATTTAAAACCACCAAAAGAAAGATCTATTTGTGTGACAAAAAATGTCATTTGGGAACAGTGTTGCATGACCGCGCAATTGTCATTCAAAGTGTGACAGCGCTGGGGGGCGTGGCCATGATGTGAGACTGCACGGACGCACAGGGCTCTAGCTCCGCTCCTAGCTTCATCCTATCTACTTCATCGGCATCCATCCCTTACACTTGCACCCCTAAAAACTCACCCTGGGGACCAGGAGGAAGGGCGGCACGTCGCGGATTCCTCCGTTTTCACCGGGGAAGCTGCGGTCCGCCAAATCATCCCTGAGCTCCTCTCGGCCTTCGGGTCCCGCGGCGGCCATCTTGGACACGAGGTCTCCTCCGGCGAAGATGTCTGCTGGTACTCAGCCTGCTCGGGACCCCTGCGGCCCCTCGGATCCTTCCCCGGCGGACATCCTGGAAGCCATAAAGGCATGCAAGGACACCCTTACCGCAAAAAAAGTGTGACAGCGCTGAAAGTAGGCCTGGGCAGGAATAGGGTAAAAGTCCCCGGTATTAAAACGGTTAAAGTTCTTTTTTCTTAAACAACTGGTACCAATTAGTTTTTATTCCTGATCTCCCTATCTTAAAGTTGTAGTAAATGTAGAACAAAGAAGAAAAAAAAAACTCTCCCTGCTAGGTAAAGGCGTAATGGGCTAATATATGCATTACATACTGGCCCATTATCAAAGGCTTATCGTAAAACTAAGCCCTCCAGTAGCGAACTGTCACTGCTGCAGAGGCTTCAATCTTCACCTGGTCTTCCTCATGGGTTGGGTCTCAACCAGAGGTCAGAGCTCCAGCCAGCAGGTCTCATTCTAGGAGTCAGGTCGGCTCCTATCGGGTATTAGGAGAACCCCTATCCAGAGGCCAGGAGTGGGCTGGGCAGCAGGGCACTGCCACTAAAGGCTAAGTCAGCCAAGTGAACCAGGAAAGTTGGACAGTACAGTCAGAGGGACTGGTAAGAAGAGCAGCAGTGCTGCTGACAAAGGAGCCAGGTGGCTCGGGATTTTTTGTTGACTGTTGATGTTGGAAATCCCTGCGTGGGCAACTGATGTCTATATGAACTTTCCATATTATGTAATAAAAGTGGGCTAATACGTCTTAAAATACAGTTTGCTGTGGCACAAATTATTGGAAAAGCACCGACCACATGAGCGTAATCACCCCAACACCACAAAGGAGATACACTGATGACATGGCACTGACATACTCTCTGAGCCACTGATGGGTCCAACCTATGTATCATTGATGATGAAGATAGTAACTGCGAAATAATGGAGCTGATCACTGTGACCATGAGGGAGCATAACCAAGATGGCCGCATGGGGAATATTCTATTTGTAGTGGTTCCAGGTATCCTTAGAATATTAGCTGACACACATTTGGAACTGGACCTCCTGGATCCTCTGAAACTGGACCTTCTGGACTGGACCTCCTGGATCCTCTGAAACTGGAGTTTCTGGATCCTCTGAAACTGGGCCTCCTTCACTCTCTCAGAAACTGGACCTCCTGGATCCTCTGAAACTGGACCTTCTGGACTGGACCTCCTGGATCCTCTGAAACTGGAGTTTCTGGATCCTCTGAAACTGGAGTTTCTGGATCCTCTGAAACTGGAGTTTCTGGATCCTCTGAAACTGGGCCTCCTTCACTCTCTCAGAAACTGGACCTTCTGGACCCTCTGAAACTGGACCTCTTGGACTCTCTGAAAATGGACCTCCTGCACTCTCTGAAACTGGACCTCCTGCACTATCTGAAACTGGCCACATATAATATTCCCATTGTTGCACTCTCTTAAACCGGCCACATAGAATAGTCTCACCGCTCCCATCTTGGTTCCTGCACTATCTGAAACTGGACCTCCTGCACTCTCTGAAACTGGACCTCCTGCGCACTCTGAAACGGGACCTCCTGCGCTCTCTGAAACGGGACCTCCTGCACTCTCTGAAACGGGACCTCCTGCACTCTCTGAAACTGGCCACATAGAATATTCCCATCGCTGCCATCTTGGTTTCTACATTCTCTGAAACTGGACCTCCTGCACTCTCTGAAACTGGCCAAATGGAATATTACCATAGTTGCCACCTTGGTTCCTGCACTTTCTGAAACTGGACCTCCTGGAATCTCTGAAACTGGACCTCCTGCACTCTCTGAAAATGGACCTCCTGCACTCTCTGAAAATGGACCTCCTGCACTCTCTGAATCTGGACCTTCTGCACTCTCTGAATCTGGACCTCCTGCACTATCTGAATCTGGACCTCCTGCGCTCTCTGAAACTGGACCTCCTACGCTCTCTGAAACTAGAATATTCCCATCGCTGCCATTTTGGTTTCTACACTTTCTGAAACTGGACCTCCTGCACTCTCTGAAACTGGCCAAATAGAATATTCTCATCGCTGCCATCTTGGTTCCTGCACTCTCTGAAACTGGACCTCCTGCACTCTCTGAAACTGGACCTCCTGGAATCTCTGAAACTGGAATTCCTGAAATCTCTGAAACTGGACCTCCTGCGCTCTCTGAAACTGGACCTCCTGCTCTCTCTGAAACTGGACCTCCTGATCTCTCTGAAACTGGACCTCCTGCGCATTCTGAAACTGGACCTCCTGCGCTCTCTGAAACTGGACCTCCTGCATTTTCTGAAACTGGACCTCCTGCAGTATCTGAAACTGGACCTCCTGCAGTATCTGAAACTGGACCTCCTGCAGTATCTGAAATTGGACCTCCTGCGCATTCTGAAACTGGACCTCCTGCGCATTCTGAAACTGGACCTCCTGTGCTCTCTGAAACTGGCCACGTAGAATATTCCCATCGCTGCCATCTTGGTTCCTACACTCTTTGAAACTGGACCTCCTGCACTCTCTGAAACTGGACCTCATCTCTGAAAATGGATCTCCTGGAATCTCTGAAACTGGAATTCCTGAAATCTCTGAAACTGGACCTCCTGTGCTCTCTGAAACTGGACCTCCTGCTCTCTCTGAAACTGGACCTCCTGATCTCTCTGAAACTGGACCTCCTGATCTCTCTGAAACTGGACCTCCTGCGCATTCTGAAACTGGACCTCCTGCGCTCTCTGAAACTGGCCAAATAGAATATTCCTATCGCTGCCATCTTGGTTCCTGCACTCTCTGAAACTGTACCTCCTGCACTCTTTGAAACTGGACCTTCTGCACTCTTTGAAACTGGACCTCCTGGAATCTCTGAAACTGAACCTCCTGCACTCTCTGAAACTGGACCTCCTGGAATCTCTGAAACTGGATTTCCTGGAATCTCTGAAACTGGACCTCCTGCTCTCTCTGAAACTGGACCTCCTGCTCTCTCTGAAACTGGACCTCCTGCTCTCTCTGAAACTGGACCTCCTGCACTCTCTGAAACTGGACCTCATCTCTGAAAATGGACCTCCTGCACTCTCTGAAAATGGACCTCCTGCACTCTCTGAATCTGGACCTCCTGCATTCTCTGAATCTGGACCTCCTGCACTCTCTGAATCTGGACCTCCTGCACTCTCTGAATCTGGACCTCCTGCACTCTCTGAATCTGGACCTCCTGCACTCTCTGAATCTGGACCTCCTGGGCTCTCTGAATCTGGACCTCCTGCGCTCTCTGAAACTGGACCTCCTGCGCTCTCTGAAACTGGACCTCCTGCGCTCTCTGAAACTGGACCTCCTGCACTATCTGGATCTGGATCTCCTGCAGTATCTGAAACTGGACCTCCTGCAGTATCTGAAACTGGACCTCCTTGACGCTGTGGAACTGGACTTTCTAAACTCTCACATCTCACTAATAAAACACCATTAGAAGACTCTCTATGAGCTGAGCACATTCCAATCACCAATCATCCAAAAATGATGTTCATTTGTAAAAAAAAAAAACGGACTCAGAACAGAATATTGTAGAGCAGAGCTTTCTTGTTTATTCTAGAAAATCCGATTACGTTAACACACAAAGAACCTAAATTAAATCTTGCATAGCTGAAGTAAAAGAAAAATCGAATTTAAAAATAATTATACTTCAGTCCGTCCAATGAAAATGTAGTTCCTTCAGTAAAGATGTTAATTGGCCAATAGCAATCAATAAAAAGTATGGTCCATGGGTTGTCCTATTTAATCCCATTATTCTTTGGCCACGCCTCCAAATAAGCCAATATGGACACAAAAACGTTATCGACCACAAGGAAGGACACCCACGTTCTCTGGAGGTTATTCTTGCCACACTTCCCATTGGTCCGTCTGAACAATAAAAAAGGTTGTTAGTCCATGTGAATTCCCTGATGTCGATCAAGGGCACTTTTTTGACTGAAGCATTTCCCGCACTTTGAACACGGATAAGGACGTTCCCCTGTGTGAACCCTCTGGTGCCTAAGAAGTTTATCTCTCTGAGGGAAAGATTTCCTGCATTCCACACAATAATAAGGACGCTCACCCGTGTGAATTTTCACGTGTTGAAGAAGGTTTCCCTTGTCCTTGAAACATTTCCCGCACTCTGAGCATGAATAAGGACGCTCACCTGTGTGAATTTTCACGTGTTGAAGGAGGTTTCCTTTGTCCTTGAAACATTTCCCGCACTCTGAGCATGAATAGGGACGCTCATCCGTGTGAACTCTCTGGTGTAGAAGAAGTCCTTCTTTCTGAATGAAAGATTTCCCGCACTCGGAACATGAATAAAGATACTCACCTGTATGAATTCTTTGGTGTTTAAGAAGGTGTTCTTTCCGAACAAAACATTTCCCGCACTCTGAACAGGAAAACGGACGCTCGCCGGTGTGAATTCTCTGGTGATTATTAAGTTCTCCTTTCTGAACAAAAGTTTTCCCGCACTCTGAACACGAATAGGGACGTTTGCCCGTGTGAATTCTCTGGTGTTTAAGAAGGTTTCCTTTTTCATGGAAACATTTCCCGCATTCTGAACATGAATAGGGACGCTCGCCCGTGTGACTTCTCTGATGGTTAACAAGATTTCCTTTCTGATTGAAACTTTTCCCGCATTCCGTGCAAGAATAGGGACGCTCGCTCTTGTGAATTCTCTGGTGGATAACAAGTTGTCTTTTCTGAGTGAAAGTTTTCCCGCACTCTGAACACGAAAAAGGACGCTCACCCGTGTGACTTCTGTGGTGAACAACAAGGTCTCTTTTCTGAATGAAACCTTTTCCGCACTCTAAACATGAAAAAGGACGTTCGCCTGTGTGAGTTCTCTGGTGTTTAAGAAGGTTTCCTTTCTGAATGAAACCTTTACCGCAGTGCGAACACGAGAAAGGACGTTCGCCAGTGTGAATTCTTTGGTGATTAACAAGTTCTACTTTCTGAATAAAACATCTCCCGCACTCTGAACAGGAAAAGGGACGCTCACCCGTGTGAATTCTGTGGTGTTTAAGAAGGTTTCCTTTGTCAGTAAAACGTTTCCCGCACTCTGAACATGGGAAAGGATGCTCACCCGTGTGAATCCTCTGGTGATTGAGAAAGTTTCCTTTCAGATTGAAACATCTCCCACACTCTGGACATGAGAAAGTACGCCCACTCTTATGGCTTTTCTGGTGTGTAAGAGACTCTCTGGTTTCTTTGGAAGGATTCCCACACAATGTAGATGACGAGGAATGTTCTCCTGTGTGAGATCCTTCATGGTTTAAAGAAGATCCCTTGAGATGAGATGGATCTGTTGATGGATCTGTACTGTGAGATCCCAGATTTGTTTCAGCAGTCATAGTATGTGGATTATCAGAAGATTCCTCAGGATCAGAGAAATCCCAGGATCTCTCCATATGATAATTTTTATGATGGATTATTTGTGTAATGCGATTTACTCCTGGAGAACGTTGTGTGGTGGCATTTTCTTCTCCTTTATACTCCGTTATTATAGATCCGTTATTCAGGACATAGTGTCCACCTGTTGGAAATCAATATTTAGATGTTAGAAGAATTCTTCATGTCTTCCATTTAGAAGTCATATACAGTATGTTGGTCTAACACTCTACAGTATCTCCGAGCTCTGGTATGGAATTGGGTGCAATCATAAAATAAAATATTAATACAAAGCAGATAAAGATACAGCATCTTCACTTCATTTGATCGGAACGTGACGTTATATTGAGGAATGGAGATGGACCTTTCATATGGTGTACAGTATCTCCTCCTCATTTGTTGGGAACGTGACGTTATATTGAGGAATGGAGATGGACCTTTTGATATGGTGTACAGTATCTCCTCCTCATTTGTTGGGAACATGACGTTATATTGAGGAATGGAGATGGACCTTTGATATGGTGTACAGTATCTCCTCCTCATTTGTTGGGAACATGACGTTATATTGAGGAATGGAGATGGACCTTTGATATGGTGTACAGTATCTCCACCTCATTTGTTGGGAACATGACGTTATATTGAGGAATGGAGATGGACCTTTCATATGGTGTACAGTATCTCCTCCTCATTTGTTGGGAACATGACGTTATATTGAGGAATGGAGATGGACCTTTGATATGGTGTACAGTATCTCCTCCTCATTTGTTGGGAACATGATTGTGACGGGATTCACTTTGGGTGGGGAATGTGTGGAACCCAGATTACCTTAGAGAGGTCGGGAAACTCCTTGTCCAGCTTCCCTGGCCCCTCCTATGTGTAAGTCACCCTGTGTCTATTAGGGGCACAGGGTGACCAAGAACCCCAGTTGGGTCTACACTAATCAAGACTCCCTGTACAACCACACCGGACTCAGCATTTCGTTTTACCCCTGTTATCCTGGGTTCTATATGTGTGGTTTGTGTTGAAAGAATGACGGGCCTCTTTCACTTGGGACAGTAATATTTCTGAACAATATCACTCAAGAAATATATGAAGATAAACAATTTCACTTTTCACATTGCTAGATAGTTTGAGGTGGGGTGGTTACAGTATCTCCTCCTCATTTGTTGGGAACATGACGTTATATTGAGGAATGGAGATGGACCTTTCATATGGTGTACAGTATCTCCTCCTCATTTGTTGGGAACATGACGTTATATTGAGGAATGGAGATGGACCTTTCATATGGTGTACAGTATCTTCACATTACGATTATTTAAGTTAATCTTTTTTACTCATAGAAGAAAAAGGACAATGTGAACATTTCTGCATTTAGTGTTTATTACTTACTTGTGTTAATATAAAGAGAAGATTCCTCCCGTTCACTTTTAATGGTCATCTCCCCCATGGGCTGCTGATCTCCACTCACCAACGTCTCTTCTTTTTCATCTTTAACCTCAAGTTTGATGTCTTTTCTTAATTCATCCTGAGCCCCAAAATGAAAAAATGTAATATCTGTAAAATTCAATTCAATAATAAAATAAAAATATCTATATGAATGTTATCTCATAGTTTAGAATACTTTTTGAGTTCTATAACTCAGTCCCATCTACCTGATGATAGTGAGTGATGCTTTGCTCTTCCTGTGTGGAATCCCGGGAATACAGAAGACTACCCTCCTCCATAGACTGCTCACCACTCACTTCTTCTTCCTCTTTAATCTCAGCTTTGATGTCTTTTTTCAGTTCTTCACCCTAAACCCCAAATATGACAAAATACATTCATACAAGGGAACAAGAAATTACTTTGAAGAATGTTGTCTCATAGCTTATAATTCTTTTGGATTCTGAGTTAAGTTGAGTTACTCAGTCCCATCTACCTGATGATGGCGAGGAATGGTGTGATCTTCCTGTGTGGAATCCCGGGAATACAGAGGACGGGGACATCTCTCTGGTGGGTTCCCATTACTGGATCCATCTGTAGGAAACACACACACTGACTGAATACATTGTTTCTATGTGTTTATCAGATGATGGGGGATCTAGGTGGACCCTCCATACTGCTCTCTCCTTTACAATAAAGTCTCCTCTTACCCGGTGATGTGAGGAGCGGCTGATTCTCCATCATGACGTCCTTGTAGAGATCCTTGTGTCCTTCTAAATACTCCCACTCCTCCATGGAGAAATAGATAGTGACATCCTGACACCTTATAGGAACCTGACACACACAATGATACAGTCACCATCCAGACACATCCCTTGTCTGTTACTATTTTATAAATCTATGTATAGAGAGAAAGTAATTATCACTGAAGACGTCGTAGAAACCTTCTCTCCTCTCTGGATAAAACAATTTATTAATTACAGAGATAAAAATAATGTCATGTGACCTCCCAGAATCCTCCTCACCTCCTCCTGATCTATACAGGACCCTCCTCTCTGTAGACAGATAATAAACTGAGAATTATCTGGACTGTACCGGGATGAATAATGTCTGCAATAGGGATGAGCTTAAGGTTTCGAACCGAACACAAGTGAACCTTAGCTATTTGGATGACCGACCTGGTGGAAGAACATCATCATGTATAATACCGGTAAACTTCCTGCTGTGAATGACTGTTTTCCACTTCTGGACCGGAAGGATTTGCCCCCTTAATGACTAGGCCATTTTTTGCGATTCGGGACTGCATTATTTTAACAGAAAATTGCGCAGTCGTGCGGCGCTGTACCCAAAAAAATTGATGTCCTTTTTTTCCCCCACAAATAGCGCTTTCTTTTGGTGGTATTTAATCACCTGTGCAATTTTTATTTTATCTGCGGCGGGCAGTCGGCAAGCTGTTAAGGACGCATCCACTAACATCACCACCCCCATTTACATACAGTGCCTTGAAAAAGTATTCATACCCCTTGAAATGTTCCACATTTTGTCATGTTACAACCAAATATGTAAATGTATTTTATTGGGATTTTATGTGATAGACCGACACAAAGGGGCACATAATTGTGACGTGGAAGGAAAATGATAAATGGTTTTCAAAAGTTTTGTACAAATAAATCTGTGAAAAGTGCATTTCTATTTATAAACCCCCTTCCTAAATTTCCCTTCTAGCACAAATCCCCCCTGCTGACACAATCCCTCCTTCCTGACCCAAAATCACCCCCTCTTAGCACACCTCCCCCTCCTGACACACACCCTCCCTCCAGTGTAAATTTGCTGTCCCCTCAAAATAACTCCACACACAGCCATTAATGTCTAAACCACTGGCAACAAAAGTGAGTACACCCCTAAATGATAATGTCCACATTTGGACCAAAGTGTTAATATTCTGCCTTAACCCTCTTGGGCATGGAGTTCACTAGAGCTTCACAGGTTGCCACTGGAGTCCTCTTCCACTCCTCCATGACGACATCACGGAGCTGGTGGATGTTAGAGACCTTGCGCTCCTCCACCTTCTGTTTGAGGATGCCCCACAGATGCTCAATAGGGTTTAGGTCTGGAGACATGCTTGGCCAGTCATAGTTTCATAGTAGTTGAGGTTGAATAAAGACAATAGTCCATTCAGTTGAACCTGTGTAGGTGTGTGTGGCCCTAATCATCTCACATACCCCTGAATGTTCTGATCCTTGAGCTGTACGTCCAAGAGTCTTTTGAAAGCCACCATACTTCCCGCAGAAACCACCTCTTGTGGTAGAGAATTCCACAATCTTGTAGCTCTAACAGTAAAGAACCCCCCACGTTGCCTGAGGTTAAAACGCTTCTCCTCTAATCGCAATGTATGCCCTCGAGTCCTCATGCAATCCTTGCGACTGAATAGCTTTTTTTCTATTTGAGATCACCATTGAGATATTTATAAATTGCTATCGTGTCCCCTCTCAGGCGTCTCTTCTCCAGGAAGAATAAATCAAGCAATTGCAGACGCTCTTCATAATTAAGGTCCTCCAATCCCCTAATTAGTTTAGTTGCCCTTCTCTGGATCCTCTCCAGCTCCAACACATCCCTCCTGAGGACTGGCGACCAGAACTGGACAGAATACTCCAGATGTGGTCGGACCAGAGTTTTATAAAGTGGAAGGATTATAGTCTTATCTCTGGAATACATCCCTTTCTTTATGCATGCTAATATTCTGCTGGCTTTGGCAGCTGCCGCTTGACATTGCATGCTATTGCCTAGTCTATCCTCTACCAAAACTCCCAGTTCTTACTCCATTTTTGATTCCCCCAAGGGTTCCCCCCCTAAAGTGTATTGTGCTTTTATGTTTTTAGTCCCCAAGTGCAAAACCTTACACTTCTCCACATTAAACCTCATTTGCCATGTCGTAGCCCACTCCGTTAATTTGTCCAGGTCATTTTGTAGGATATCTGCTTCATGCTGTGCAGTTATTGCCCTGCCCAATTTTGTGTCATCCGCAAAAACTGATATAGAACTACTGATCCCATCCTCGATGCTATTTATGAATAAATTGAACAAGGTTGGTCCCAGGACTGAGCCTTGGGGGACCCCGCTCACCACCTCAGACCAGTCTGAGTATGCGCTGTTTATTACCACCCTTTGAACACGCCCTTTTAGCCAATTCCGTATCCAAGAGCAAACCCTGCGGTCGATATCTGCAGACCTTATTTTATAAATTAGGCGCTTGTGGGGAACTGTATCAAACGCCTTAGCGAAATCCAAGTACACCACATCCACTGCTCTGCCCCTATCTAGCTCACAGCTCACCTCCTCGTAGAATGTTAAGAGATTGGTTTGACAAGAACACCCATTTGTAAACCCGTGCTGATTACTGCTGATGATGTTGTTGTCTTTAGCATACTCTACGATATAGTCCCTTATCATCCCCTCCAGAAGTTTACATACTATCGATGTCAGACTGACAGGCCTATAATTACCCGGGACATGCCTCTGCCCTTTTTTTTTTTTTTTTTTAATATCAGTCCATCACCTTTACCCTCAGCTTCTTTAGCAAGGCAGTGGTCGTCTTGAAGGTGTGTTTGGGGTCGTTATGTTGGAATACTGCCCTGTGGCCCAGTCTCTGAAGGGAGGGGATCATGCTCTGCTTCAGTATGTCACAGTATATATTGGCATTCATGGTTCCCTCAATGAACTGTAGCTCCCCAGTGCCCGCAGCACTCATGCAGCCCCAGACCATGACACTCCCACCAACATGCTTGACTGTAGGCAAGACGCACTTGTCTTTGTACTCCTCACATGGTTGCCGCCACACACACTTGACACCATCTGAACCAAATATGTTTATCTTGGTCTCATCAGACCACAGGACATGGTTCCAGTAACCCATGTCCTTAGTCTGCTTGTCTTCAGCAAACTGTTGGCTTTCTTGTCCATCATCTTTAAAAGAGGCTTCCTTCTGGGATGACAGCCATGCAGACCAATTTGATGCAGTGTGCGGCGTATGGTCTGAGCACTGACAGGCTGACCCCCCACCCCTTCAACCTCTGCAGCAATGCTGGCAGCACTCATATCTCTATTTCCCAAACAAGACCTCTGGATAGGAAGCTGAGCACGTGCACTCAACTTCTTTGGTGGACCATGGCGAGGCATGTTCTGAGTGGAACCTGTCCTGTTAAACTGCTGTATGGTCTTGGCCACCGTGCTGCAGCTCAGTTTCAGGGTCTTGGCAATCTTTTTATAGCCTAGGTCATCTTTATGTAGAGCAACAATTCTTTTTTTTTTCAGATCCTGAAAGGTGCCATGTTGAACTTCCAGTGACCAGTACGAGAGAGTGAGAGCGATAACACCAAATTTAACACACCTGCTCCCCATTCACATCTGAGACCTTGCAACCCTAACGAGTCACATGACACCGGGGAGGAAAAATGGCTAATTGGGCCCAATTTGGACTTTATCACTTAGGGGTGTACTCACTTTTGTTGGACATTAATGGCTGTGTGTTGAGTTATTTTGAGGGGACAGCAATTTTACACTGTTATACAAGCTGTACACTCACTACTTTACATTGTAGCAAAGTGTCATTTCTTCAGTGTTGTCACATGAAAAGATAGAATAAAATATTTAAAAAAATATGCAAACACGTGTGACGGTTCTGAGGAATTTTCTAGCAAAAAATACAGATTTTTACATGTAGGAGAGGAGTGCGGGAATTCGCCCGGTATGGAAGCGGATAAATAATAGAATAAATGTACCTGAAGATCCAGTGATGTCTGCACGGTATTTCCTAACAAGTCACCTCTGCCCTGGAACTTCCTGTCCTTACCCTACATTACTTCCTGTCCGGGCGTGACATCACTTCCTTCTTTGGGTTCCATGCACAGACTTGAGATCTCCGTCTCGTGGAGAATTGAAATACTGCAGTCTAATGCCCTGTACACACTATCAGATTATCTGAAGACTTTTGTCTTCAGATTTACCTTTTCTATGTAGTGCAAGGGCCTGCCGGATTGCATACAAATTGAAAGTGTTTAGGTTTGACCTCATATTATATGGTTTTGGTAAGTCTGCAGACAAAAGTCTTCAGATAATCTGATAGTGTGCACAGGGCATAAGTTTGTCTTTTGAACAATAAAATGCACCGAAGTGCATTTATAATTAAATTTTTTTTTTGTTGCTTATCTTTATCCTCATGTAAAAACCAATGATTAAATAAAATTAATAAAAAATAATTTTAATTGTAGTGCTCTAAAAATATATGTTAAACACACTATATATATATATATATATTGTATATACAGTACACTGCTCAAAAAATGGAAGGAACACTTTGAAAACACATCAGATCTCAATAGGGAAAAATCTCATGCTGGATATCTATACTGGTATGGACTGGGTAATGTTAGGATCTATACTGGTATGGACTGGATAATGTGTTAGGATCTATACTGGTATGGACTGGGTAATGTGTTAGGATCTATACTGGTATGGACTGGGTAATGTGTTAGGATCTATACTGGTATGGACTGGGTAATGTGTTAGGATCTATACTGGTATGGACTGGATAATGTGTTAGGATCTATACTGGTATGGACTGGGTAATGTGTTAGGATCTATACTGGTATGGACTGGGTAATGTGTTAGGATCTATACTGGTATGGACTGGGTAATGTGTTAGGATCTATACTGGTATGGACTGGGCAATGTGTTAGGATCTATACTGGTATGGACTGGGCAATGTGTTAGGATCTATACTGGTATGGACTGGGTAATATGTTAGGATCTATACTGGTATGGACTGGGTAATGTGTTAGGATCTATACTGGTGTGGACTGGGTAATGTTTTTGGATCTATACTGGTATGGACTGGGTAATGTGTGATAGGATCTATACTGGTATGGACTGGGTAATGTGTTAGGATCTATACTGGTATGGACTGGGTAATGTGTTAGGATCTATACTGGTATGGACTGGTTAATGTGTTAGGATCTATACTGGTATGGACTGGGTAATGTGTTAGGATCTATACTGGTATGGACTGGGTAATGTGTTAGGATCTATACTGGTATGGACTGGGTAATGTGTTAGGATCTATACTGGTATGGACTGGGTAATGTGTTAGGATCCATACTGGTTTATAGACCAGATAAATAAAAAAACATTTATCCAACTGTCCATCCAGAGCCTCTGGTTTAAAGGCCGGATACAGTGCCTAGAAAAAGTATTCATACCACTTGAAATTTTCCACATTTGGTCAAGTTACAACCAAAAACGTAAATGTATTTTATTAGGGTTTTATGTAATAGACCAGTAATAGCGAACCTTGGCACCCCAGATGTTTTGGAACTACATTTCCCATGATGCTTATATACTCTGCAGTGTAGTTAGGCATCATGGGAAATGTAGTTCCAGGACATCTGGGGTGCCAAGGTTCTCCATCACTGTGGTAGACCAACACAAAGCAGCACATAATTGTGAAGTGGAAGGAAAATGATAAATGGTTTTCAAAATTTATTGCAGATAAATCTGTGAAAAGTGTGGGGGTGCATTTGTATTCATCCCCTTTACTCTGATACCTATAACTAACATCTAGTGGAACCAATTGCCTTCAGAAGTCACCTAGTTAGTAAATAGAGTTCACCTGTGTGTAATTTTATCTCAGTAAAAATACAGCTGTTCTGTAAAGCCCTCAGAGGTTTGTTAGAGAACCTGAGTGAACCAACAGAATCATGAAGGCCAAGAAACACACCAGACAGGTCAAGATGTGGAGAAGTTTAAAACAGGGTTAGGTTATAAAAAAACATCTCAAGCTTTGAACATCTCAGGGAGCGCTGTTCAATCCATCATCCGAAAATGGAAAGAGTATGGCACAACTCCAAACCTACCAAGACATGGCCGTCCACCTAAACTGACCAGCCGAGCAAGGAGAGCATTCATCAGAGATGAAGCCAAGAGGTCCATGGTAGGTGGAGAAGTTTAAAGCAGGGTTAGGTTATAAAAAAATATCCCAAGCTTTGAACATCTCACGGAGCGTTGTTCAATCCATCATCAGAGAATGGAAAGAGTATGGCACAGCTGCAACCCTACCAAGACATGGCCTTCCACCTAAACTGACCGGCCAGGCAAGGAGAGCATTCATCAGAGAAGCAGCCGAGAGGTCCATGGTAACTCTGGAGGAGCTGCAGAGATCCACAGCTCAGGTGGGAGAATCTGTCCACAGGACAACTATTAGTCATGCGCTCCACAAATCTGCCCTTTATGAAAGAGTGGCAAGAAAAAAGCCATAAGAAGTCCTGTTTGCAGTTTCCGAGAAGCCATGTCATCTTCACCACATCTAGAAGCCCAAATGCATTGAGGTGCTACCACGTGATTGGCTAATTAGCAATTTGTGTTGCCAAGCAATGGAACAGGTGTACCTAATAAAGTGACAAAGGTTTTACCAAGGAGTCATCCTTTTAGAAACGTCTCTATGGCACATGGTTCTAAAGCAGGGGTCTTCAAACTACGGCCCTCCAGTTGTTCAGGAACTACAATACCCTTCATGCCTAGTCCATGTGTGTGAATGTGAGAGTTTTACAATGCCTCACGGGACGTAGTGTTCTGCAACAGCTCGAGGGTCGTAGTTTGAGGATCCCTGATCTAAAGTGAGAGAGGAGTCACCATACTGCCCCCTATCTAGGCATGACGGGGTTGCAGGAACCGAAAGGAAAAGGTGTCGGGGGCCATATATTAAATGGATTTTTAGAACAGGGGGATGGAAGAGCTCGCTCTGTCCACTCCACGCATCCACCTGGTATTGCTGTAGAACAAAATATATAAATGAAAAACATTTTTAAAAAAGGAGACAGAATATTGTAAAGTGTGGAACTTTCTTTTTTATTTTAGAAAATCAAAATAAATGATTAACAAACAGTCAAATAACTTAAACATCAGGTTTTTATTTTTTGCGCTATAAACAAAAAAATAAAAATAAATAAATTGTACTTTCTGCTAAAAAAAAACATCCAATGACAGAAAAAATTGATTAGTTTGCGCAAAAGTTATCCTGTCTACAAGCGATGCAATATTTTTATGCATTTTTTTTTTTTTACTAGTAATGGCTATAAATCTGCTACAAAAAAAAAAATAAAAATGTAAAAAAATAAATAAAACTTTTCTCATAATTTTAGGCCAATTTGTATTCTGCTACATATTTTTGGTAAAAAAAAAATCCCGATAAGTGTGTATTGATTGGTTTGCACAAAAGATATCGCGTCTACAAACTAGGGGTAAGATTTATGTCATTTTTATTTATCTATTTTTTTTACTAGTAATGGTGGCGATCAGCGGTTTTTAGCAGGACTGCAACATTGCAGCGGGCAGATTGGACCCCCGACACTTTTTGGGAACCAGTGACATTATTACAGTTATCAGTGGTAAAAAATAAAAATAAAAAAAATAAATGCACTGGCAGGGAAGGGGTTAACGCCAGGGGCGATAAAAGGGTTAAATGTGCCCCTAAGGGGTGCTTTCTAACTGTGGGGGTGGGTTGTACTAATTGGGGGAAGACAGAGATACGGGTTCCAGGATCCCCATCTTGTCCCGTTACAGAATGACGATTAACCTTGTTTAAATAGACAGAGCGTTGTTCTGCCTCTCCCGGGGATGAACACCGGTGGCCGGCAGACATTGGGCCTGCTGGATCCGCTGATTGACAACCCCGCTAGCCAATCTCGCCCCGAACGCGCCTCCAGCGAGGTGATGGCGCCATCTAGTGGCTACTGAATGAAACAACGTGCAAGTAGGTCTTTTCGTGCAATAGCGCCACACTGCGGCTGTATATACACAGCAGCCGGTCCGTAAGTGGTTCAAAAACATCACATTTAATAATATTTACACATGGGCTTGTCCAATGGAAAGCCAGCTTACTCAGTAAAACAAAAAAGAACAATGACGTAGACATACATCAGCCGTGTATTAGCACAGTTTAGTCCTATGGTGCCGTCCGTGTGAGTGCGGGACCGAGTTTAGAGAAACAGAATGCTATAAAGGTTTTAGGTCCGTGTGAACTCTCTGGTGTCCAGTAAGTGAACGTTTTTGAGTGAAACCTTTCCCACACACTGAACACGAATAAGGGCGCTCACCCGTGTGAGTTCTCTGGTGCGTAACGAGCTTATCTTTCCGAGTGAAACCTTTCCCGCACTCTGAACACGAATAAGGAAGCTCACCCGTGTGAATTCTCTGGTGCAGAAGAAGGTATGCTTTGTCCTTGAAACATTTCCCGCACTCTGAACATGAATAGGGACGCTCGCCCGTGTGAACTCTCTGGTGCAGAAGAAGCCTTCCTTTCCGAATGAAACATTTCCCGCACTCTGCACATGAAAAAGGACGCTCGCCAGTGTGAATTCGCTGATGATTAATCAGTTCTGCTTTCTTAGTGAAGGATTTCCCACACTCTGAACATGAAAAGGGATGTTCGCCTGTGTGAAATCTCTGGTGTATAAGGAGGTTTCCTTTTTCACTGAAACATTTCCCGCACTCAGAACATAAGAAGGGACGCTCTCCTGTGTGACATCTCTGGTGACTGAGAAAGTTTCCTTTATGACGAAAACATTTCCCGCACTCAGAACATGAGAAAGGACGCTCTCCTGTGTGACATCTCTGATGACTAAGGAAGTTTCCCTTCTGACTGAAACATTTCCCGCACTCTGAACACGAAAAAGGAAGGTTACCCGTGTGAAGTCTCTGGTGATTCAGAAAGCTTCCTTTCTGGCTGAAACATTTCCCGCACTCGGAACATGAGAAAGGACGCTCACTCCTGTGAGTCCTCTGGTGGATCACAAGATGTCTTTTTTGAGTGAAACATTTCCCACACTCTAAACATGAAAAAGGGCGCTCACCTGTGTGAATTCTTTGGTGAAAAACAAGGCTACTTCTCTGAATGAAACTTTTCTCACACTCTAAACATGAAAAAGGACGCTCGCCTGTGTGAGTTTTCTGGTGTTTAAGAAAGTTTCCTTTAAGAATGAAACCTTTGCCACACTCTGAGCATGAGAAAGGACGCTCTCCAGTGTGAATTTTCTGGTGATTACCAAGTTCCGCTTTCTGGGAAAAACTTTTCCCGCACTCTGAACATGAATAGGGACGCTCACCTGTGTGAGTTTTCTGGTGTTTAAGAAGGTTTCTTTTGTCACGGAAACATTTGCCGCAGTCCGAACATGAGAAAGGACGCTCGCCCGTGTGAGACCTCTGGTGGGTAACCAGGTCAACTTTTTGATTAAAACACTTCCCACACTCTAAACACGAATAGGGACGTTCGCCCGTGTGAATCCTCAGGTGGTTAAGGAGGTTGCTTTTGTAACTGAAGCATTTACCGCAATCTGAACATGAATAGGGGCGCTCACCTGTGTGAGTTCTCTGGTGATTAAGAAAGTTATCTTTACGAACGAAACATTTCCCGCACTCTGAACATGAGAAAGGGCGCTCACTTCTCTGGTGTGTAAGAGGCTCTCTGGTTTCTTTGAAGGAATTCCCACACACTGTAGATGACAAGGAACCCTCGCCTGTGTGAGATCCTTCATGGTGTAAGGAAGATCCCTTGAGATGAGATGGATCTGTTGATGGATCTGTACTGTGAGATCCCAGATTTGTTTCAGCAGTCATAGTATGTGTATTATCAGAAGACTCCTCAGGATTAGAGGCATCCATTGGTCTCTCCAAGTGATGAGGTCTATGAGGGATTATTTGTGCATTGGGATTTACTCCTGGAGAACGTTGTGTGGTGGCATTTTCTTCTGCTTTATATTCTGAAGATCCGTTATTCAGGACATCGTGTCCACCTGTTGGAAATCAATGTTTAAAGGTTAGAAGAATTCTTAATGCCTTCCATTCAGAAGTCACATACAGTATGTTGGTCTAACGCTCTACAGTATCTCCGAGCTTCGGTATGGAATTGGGTGGAATCATAACATAAAACATGAATACAAACCAGATAAAGGATACAATAATACGTAACTGTGTTTGTATTGGTAACATTGTTAACGTAAGAACAGAGCTGGACTTTCTCCCACCTTATTTCATGGAAACATGATGTTATATTGAGGAATGGAGATGGACCTTTCATATGGTGTACAGTATATCCTCCTTATTTGTTGGGAACATGACGTTATATTGAGGAATGGAGATGGACTTTTCAATTGGTGTACAGTATCTCCTCCTCATTTAAGAAAAACAAATGTGCAGCACCTCCTCATTTGTTTGGAACATCAGGTTATATTAACCACTTAAGCCCCGGAAGATTTTACCCCCTTCCTGACCAGGCCCTATTTTGCGATTCGGCACTGCGTGACTTTAACGGACAATCGCGCGGTCGTGCGACGCCGTACCCAAATGAAATTGATGTCCTTTTTTTCCCACAAACAGAGCTTTCTTTTGATCACCTGTGCGATTTTTACTTTTTGCGCTATAAACAAAAAAATTAGTGTAAATTTTGAAAAAATAACAATATTTTTCACATTTTTGTATATGAAATCCCCCCCCCCCCCAAAAAAAGTAAAAATCTAAATTTTTTAACATTTTTGGCCAATTTGTTCTCTGCTACATATTTTTTTTTTTTTTACCAAAAATATCGCAATAAGCGTATTTTGATTGGTTTGCGCAAAAGTTATTGCGTTTACTAACTAAGGGAAAGATTTTTGTCATTTTTGGTGGTTTTTTTTTTTAACGAGTAATGGTGGCGATCTGCGTTTTTTTTTTTGCGGGACTGCGACATTGCGGCGGACAGATCGGACCCTTGACTGACATTTTTGGGGGTACCAGTGACATTACTACAGTAATCAGTGCTATACATATGCACTGTTACTGTATAAATGACACTGGCAGGGAAGGGGTTAACTTTATTGGTGATGCAGGGGTTAAGTGTGTCCCTAGGGGCGTGCTTCTAACTGTAAAGGGGTGTGGCTTTTGATGTAACCACAGAGACATATGATCCTACATAGCAGGATCGTATGATCTCTGTTCTTACACAAGGGAGAATGACAGACGGCTTTCTTTACATTAGCCGTCTGCCTTTCTCCCTCTCCACGGGGAGATCGCGAGTGACTGGCGGCCATCGGGTCCACCGGTCACACGCGCGGACTTCTTAGGGAACGAGCGTGGGCGGGAGCGCGCTCGCCCCCTACAAGCTCACAGGCTAGCGATGTAGTACTACGTCACTTTGCCTGGGAGGGGCTGACCGCCGCCGTAAATAGTCGTGTGGCGGTCGGCAAGCGGTTAAGGAATGGGGATGGACCTTTCATATGGTGTACAGTATCTCCTCCTCATTTGTTGGGAACATGACGTTATATTGAGGAATGGAGATGGACCTTTCACTTCGTTTCGATTATCTCCATCTGTAAATATCTAAATACATACTTTTGACAAACTCTATCTGCATTTCATGTTTATTACTTACTTGTGTCCATATGTAGTGAAGATTTCTCCTGTTCATTTTCCATAATCATCTCCCCCTCCTCCATAGACTGCTGATCTCCACTCACCAATGTCTCTTCTTCTTCGTCCTTAACCTCAACTTTGATATCTTTTAGTTCTTCATCCTAAACCCCAAGATGATAAAATAAAAGGTCTTAAAAACCTAACTGCTAAAATTTAAAGATTATATACAACAATGTCATACCAGAATTTGTAATATTTTTTTTTTTGCACTATAGCCCAGTCCCCTCTACCTTAACATGGTGAGGGATGCTGTGACCTTCCTGTGTTGAATCCCTGCAATACAAAGAACTATTCTCCATAGAATGCTGATCTCCACTAGCAAACATCTGATCTTCCACTTTAATTTCAACTTTGAGGTCTTTCAGTTCTTCACCCTAAACCCCAAAGATGGTAGACCACATTCGTAAAAAAAGGACATAAAAGAATGTCATATCACAGAGTTTAGAATTTATTTTGAGTCCTAATAGCTCAGTCCCACCTACCTGATGATGGTGAGGGATGGTGTGATCTTCCTGTGTGGAATCCCGGGAATACAGAGGACGGGGACATCTCTCTGGTGGGTTCCCATTACTGGATCCATCTGTAGGAAACACACACACTGACTGAATACATTGTTTCTATGTCTTTATCAGATGATGGGGGATCTAGGTGGATCCTCCGTACTGCTCTCTCCTTTACAATAAAGTCTCCTCTTACCCGGTGATGTGAGGGGCGGCTGATTCTCCATCATGACGTCCTTGTAGAGATCCTTGTGTCCTTCTAAATACTCCCACTCCTCCATGGAGAAATAGACAGTGACATCCTGACACCTTATAGGAACCTGACACACACAATGATACAGTCACCATCCAGACACATCCCTTGTCTGTTACTGGATAATGTCACTTCCTGTCCAGGGGAAGAGTGTCAAACATAACAGGATGTGGGAGGAAACAAAGCCTGACTGAGGCACAGAAAATTACTATATTGTGAGCCTCGTCCTATTAGTATTACTGGATTTACTCTGTATGTAGAATTGGATAAATGGTTCCATATTTAGGATGTATCCGGTCTATAAACCAGAGGCTCTGGATGGACAGTTAGATAAATGGTTCTATATTTAGGATGTATCTGGTCTATAAACCAGAGGCTCTGGATGGACAGTTGGATAAATGGCTCTATATTTAGGATATGTCGGGTCTATAAACCAGAGGCTCTGGATGGACAGTTGGATAAATGGTTCTATATTTAGGATGTATCTGGTCTATAAATTAGAGGCTCTGGATGGACAGTTGGATAAATGGTTCTATATTTAGGATGTATCCGGTCTATAAACCAGAGGCTCTGGATGGACGGTTGGATAAACGACTCTATATCTAGAACGTATGCGGTATATATAGTCGGATAAACCACAAAGCATGAGATTACCTTAAGTGCCTCAAAATCCAGCCATGTCTCCAAGTTGTTTCCTAACTCACCTTTCACCCGGAACTTCCTGTCTGTCCAAGATTTCACTTCCTTCTTTGCGTTCCATATTTATAAGTGAGATCCTCATCTTGTGGAGAATGTAAGTATTGCAGCTTAGTTTGTTCTTTTATACAAATGCAACAGCTCTGTGCATTCTTCAGTTTTAATGCATATTTTATAATTCAAAGTGAAAAAAAAAATGATTAACTAAACATATTTCAAGTTTTAATGTTTATATAGACCTCAACAGGCACTACCATTTTCTCCACTTCCCCCTAACCATGATCAGCCTCATTGTACCTTTTCTTCCCATAGTTCATGATCAAAGTAAGTTTGGGCTCCTCTATTCTCTGTCAGATCCCACGGCTTCTTCTCTCTTCCCCCATTCTTCCTCTTTCCTGTCAAGGACATTCTTCCACCAACCAGGATGAGGACCTTGTTGGTGGAGGAGGAATGAGGAGAGAGCTTTATTTGGGAAGGTAAAACTGGTAGTGATACAACTATCAAGGTCTGCAATACCACTAGCAAACACTGGAGGGAGACTCCAGAGACTTAGCTGAATAGACACACATGTGCGGATAGAAATCTTGCTTACAGTCTGGTGCAATTTCAGATATGACTTGGGTTGCTTAGAATCATACGACGATAGAAATCACAATACAACCCAACTGCAATGCAACTTTGAGGAAGGGACATGGTTGGTGGGATGCAGTGCGATTTTGTGCCCCATAAACTTCAATGACATTGCACCAAAAAAGCAAGCACATGCATTTTTGCCCACATTTTGTGCTGGTTGACACTCACGGGAGTCCCATCAACCAGTGACTCATTCCTGCTGACAGCAGAGACTGCAGTGTATGAGCAGCATTGTGCTGCTCATACATTTCTAGGCAAAAGGAAAATACTTGATGTACTGTGGCAGGTCACCAAACATGCACATTGGCATGCCATGTATGTGGGCACCCTAAACTAATGTGTCACTGAAAGAAGTTGCTGAATGGTCTTCAGCTTGTTCCCATATTCCCCAAGACCTCATCTGTTGCATCTGCCTACCCATGCATGACCCAGCACCCCCCTGGACTTTGCCTTCTGCTTCATCTGGTTACCTTCACCTCGGCCTGATTACTGAACTTGCCCTAGCTTCCGGATTCTATACCACTTTACCCTACTGTTACTGACCCTGGCCTATTTCCTGTACTTGCTCTACCTGCTGACTCGGTCTTATGTTTCCCTGCTGTTCCCGACCCTGGTCTACTTCCTGGACTTGCTCTACCTACTCAGTCTCATGCTGTCCGGCTGTTACTGACCTTGGCCTACTTCCTGGACTTGCTCTACCTGCTGACTCGTTCTCATGCTGCCTGGCTGCTACTGACCTTGGCATACCTTCTGGGCTTGCTCTACCTTCTGACTTAAGCCCCGTACACACGTACCGATTCTCAGCCGTAAATATTCAGGCGACGACCGATCGGCCGATTGTAGGCTTGTTAGTATGATGCTTCCGACAGCCGACAGCGCATTTTCGGCCGAATAGAATCTGTCGTGCAGGCATTAAAATTTTTGTTGGCCAACACCAGAACGGCCGATTGTTCGCCAGTCAGTACAGATTTCGGCCGACAGACAGCAGATTAGCAAGACTGGGCATGCTCAGAAAATAAAAAAGACAAGGAAAGTTAACCATCACATGACATCACTTCTGCAGTCGGCTGTTGTTGGCCGACAAAATTCGTGTGCAGTCTTTTGCAGTTTTCAACAGACACGACAGCCCTTGGACAAAAGACAGCCGATCGTTCGGCCGACGATCAGTACGTGTGTACGGGGCTTTAGTCTCATGCTGCCTGGCTGTTACTGACCTTGGCATAAAAAGATAAAAATTCCTGCGCGCAACCTCTCTGCTGTAGATCTTTAAAATGCCGCAGACACTTCACTTCTCATAAAAGTGCAAATGAGCTGATAAATATAAAATAGTGTTGCGCAAAATAAAAATCTACCTAAATAAAAATAGTAATATGGTCTGTAAATGAATACGTGCAACTCTCAAGCTACGGATTCCAATTCTAAAAATATTTCCTTATGTAAAATCCGTCTTTAAGAGGTAAAATGTTTGTGCTGTATATAATCCTGGAGATGTGTAAAAAAACAATAGTGCTATAAGAAAGTGCTATGTGCTAGGGTGCTCTAGTATATCTCAATAGTTTCTATTCCTTTATGATAATCCATACATTATAAGATAATAGTAAATAATTAGTAAATGACAGTGAATAAATATATTAAATATTTAAATGCATATATATATATATATGTACAAAAAATGTATATAAAATATATATATATATATTGATGATTATATTGTCCAATAAAATCCAGTGATGATTAGTGCAAAACAGTCTTTTGTGTGTGCTCAAGCCACCAGAGTGTGGCTGTGATCCCGAAACCAAGTGGGTGACCAGGGTGTCACAACTTATTCCTACTAGTGCACCCCCTTGTGATTGGGCACTCACCTTATATTAAATATAACTGGGCTCAAATGCTGGGTGTGTGGAGATTCCAGGTGATCTATTCCCATAGATTAGCCGATTGACTCCTCAGTAATCTTGTATTGGGTTTAACTAGGCTCAAGTGCTAGATATCTAGCGATTCCTGGTATCCTTATCCCATAGAGTAGCCTTTTACCATCTCAGAATTCCGTATGACATGGAAGTAGAGAAGCTCACATAGTGCTTATACCGTTTTAAAATATTTCTTCCAACAAATAAATGATAGTACACTCAAATTTAATGGTGCATCCATGCACCTTTAGACAGCCCTTCAGATGATATGATACTGTTGTGGTATAGTGGGAGATGCTGCAGCTGCGGCCTTATCCCCTGCAGTGGATGTAGCTGACAGTCTCGCAATCAGATTAGCGAAGCGCTCCGTCCATCCTTGCCCCTCCCCTACGCGTGACGACACTAGGGACCACGTGTCTTCCTCATACCTCAATACCTTCCTTGGCACACCTTCTGGACTTGTTTTACCTGCTGACTCGGTCTCATGATGCCCAGCTGTTACCGACCTTGGCCTACTTCCTGGACTTGCTCTACCTGCTGACTCAGTCTCATGCTGCCCGACTCTTTACCGACCTTGTTCTACTTTCTGGAATTGCTCTACCTGCTGACTTGCTCTCATGCTGCCCGGCTGTTACCGACCTTGGCCTACTTCCTGGAATTGTTCTACCTGCTGACTCGGTCTCATGCTGCCTGGCTGTTACCAACCTTGTCCTACTTTTTGGACTTGCTCTACCTGCTGACACAGTCTCATGCTGCCCGACTGTGACCAACTTTGGCCTACTTCCTGGACTTGCTTTACCTGCTGACTTGGTGTCATGCTGCCCCACTGTTACTGACTTTGGCCTACTTCCCAGTTCTTTAGGAGGAGACCCCTGTGCTCTCACAGAGAGAGACAGAGAGGAAGCTTGAGAAGCCTTTAATATCCTAGCTAGGCATAGCTTGGGGGCCTACTGAAGAGAGCCCGGTATATAGACCGAGCAAAGCCAGAAGAGAGCTGGTGGGAGGAAGCCTAACCATTCTGTTCATTTTTGCCACACTCCCCATACATCTGTCTCAACATAAAGATTGTTAGTTTATGTGAATTCTCTGGTCCCCTGTCTATGGGTAGGTGTGTGTGATGCACCTACCCCCCGTCCGTCCTCGTCCTCTGAGCCCTTGGTCAGCCTGTCTTCCTGTTGATGTCCTAGCTGGGAGCGGAAAGGAGGTTTGAGAAGGAGTACAGGCTCTGGGAGGTGCCAGGAATCATGCCCCCGCTGCTGCTCAGGTCAGGGTGGTGCCGTGGCAGTGGATGTCTTCTCCCTCCCAGGCTCTCGGTCCTCCAGGGTCAGCCGGCTGCCTGCTTGGTGTGTGAAGATGCAGCAGCTCAGCAGCGGCTGCTGTAGGCGGTGGATTGGCAGATTTTGCTCTGTTGCCCTGCACCCCGCTGTCACCAGAATGGTGGGACACTTTGGGCCCCACGAGCACTAGGCGTGGAGGAGGAGGAAGGTTAATTCTCTTCCACTTTAAATTATAGGCAGGGCTAGGGAGTCACAGCTGTGACGTCACTGGTTGCTAGATGCCAGGCAGCTCTAGCAACCAGGGGCCAATATAGTCTCTGATGAAGGCGGGGGTGGCTATTTTTCTGCCCCCTTGCGAAGTGCCGCTCTATGCCTGGGCCTTGTTGGCCTAGGCCAAAATACAGCACTGGCTTAGGTAGATGTGTGTGAGAGCTTAGTTTGGGGAAATTGGGGATAAGTTACAGCGTGTATATGAATAGTGTGTCCCAACTGACAGCAATAAGACAGGAATGCAAAGAACACCTGTGCATCCCCGTGTGGGCAAACATGGTCCTCACACGGGCTCCAGATTGATATGCATCATGTGAATGAGGCCCAACTCCTGGGAACACACTGCGGAGATTGCATGGACTTGTTAACTTTAGTTTCGAATATATAGTGTATGAACAACAGCAAACCACCCAACAGTCTGCAGAATTGTCCTGGGACTCAAAGGGTTCGCTCTCTGTGCATTTTTTTTTTATTCTGAGACTGACAACCAATTTAAAGAACATTCCCCCATTGTAATGGTGGACCGCACAAAAAAAAAAATGGTGTGGATTCCCCCTACAAATACATACCAAACCCTTATCTTTGATGAGGGTCCAGTATGGTTGACAAAGGGGACCCCACGCTTTTTTCTTTTTTGTGGGGTCCATGTGGATTTTAGGTGGTAACCCTACACAAATAAACACCCCAAAATCCATACCAGACCTTGCATAGTTCCAGGACCAACGCTGCTTTTATTTGTGGGATCCCCGGTCATAATCCAGACCTGAAGGGTCTTTCTACTGATAAGCAATATAAGGAAGATTCCTCACATTAATCACCAATGTAAGGTGATATACGTATTTTCTAATTCAGGGGACATTCCTTCCACTGAAGACCAATGTAAGGGGTCATTCCTCCCACTGACCATCAATATAAGGGGACATTTTTCCAACTGACCACCAAAGTAAAGGACATTATTTCCACTGACTATGCATGCATGGTGTCATTTTTCTCACTGACTGCCAATGTAAAGGGCTTTCTATCCACTGACAACTGTAAGGTGACATTATTCCTATGGACCTACCATGTAAAAGACAATTTTCACATTGACCTAAAATGTCGGGAGGCACTTCTTCACTCACCCACTATAAAAACAGGGCCAATTTCCACTTACTGCTAGTGTAAGGGGGTCCTCATCTACTTACCACTGATATAAGGGGATATACTGATGACATGACATTGACATGCTCTTCAAGACAGCCATTCTCAACCAGGGTTTCTCCACAGGTTGCTAGGTGTTCCTTGATATGTGGCTGATTGATCTCCCATTTGATGGTACCGGCATAGTTCTGGGATCAACGCCACTTGGCAGAGCCAGCTGAAGGAACCCAAACCTGTCTGTAACGGTGGCATTCTGAACACCACTGCAAGGGGGACATTTTGCCTCACTTGCCACCAATGTAAGAACTGTTTCTTTTCCCACCGACCACCATTGAATTGGTTGTTGCAAGGGTTCCCTGAGACCTGAAAATTATTTCAAGGGTTCCTCTGGTGTAAAAGGAATGGCTGCTCTCGGATATTGATGTTTATGTCTTCTGTATCACTGATGAAGATAATGACCTACATTATGGAACCCATCACTGTGACCATGGGAAGGAGAATCAAGATGGCAGCCATGAGAACAATGGCATACAGGGTCAGGGTCGCCCCCAATTTTTCTCATGAAGCCTTTCAGTAGCTGCAGGAGGAAAATGGAGAGGATCCGTTCTTCTACACGCCACCCCTCCTATCCACCTCCTGCTGTGATCAGGCCCCTGTGTGCTCTCACAGGCCCCCTCATCCCCTGCAGCACTGCCGGGTTCCCCCCTCCCCTCTCCCACCAGCTACAGCGGGGTATGTCTTGGGATGGAGAGCAGGAAACATTTACAAACCCCTTCCTTGTCTTAATGAATAGCATTAGTGATCTGTACCGATCACTGACTCTGTTCATTCATAACTGAAGCATAGTAAACTGTGTTTACTATGCTTCGGTTTGTGAATGAAGGGGAAGCCTTTGTACGGATCTATTCCTGTCCACTTATATTATTATTTTTTATTAAATATTATTATTATTTATATTATATATATAATTATTATTATTATATATTTACATAATAATAATATATTCATATTGTCCATATGTCTGTGCTGCTAAGGCTGCCGAGATGGAGATGGAGGGCTGTGTCCTCCATCTCCTTTCTCTGTCTTAAAGGTGAAACATCGGAGGTCTGTTTAGACCCCTGATATCTCACCAAAGCCCTAAAAAATAAAAAAAATGGTATAAAACAATTATACAAAAATAAAATAAATAAAAAATGCAAAACTACTGACCCCAGTGGTGGAACTACCAGGGTCGCAATCACTGATCTTTCGTTCTCTGTCTCAAAGGTGAAACATCAGAGGTCTGTCTAGACCCCTGATATCCCACCAAAGCTCCGTAACGGGGCTCCTAAAAATAAAACAGAAAAAATAAAATAAAATAGCAATAAAAGTAGGTGGATATGAAGGGTGGCAGGTGTGGCATGTAGAAGAACCAATCCCCACTACTTTTCCTCCTTTTTTGCTGCTGAGGCTACAAAGATGGAGGGCTGTGTCCTCAATTTTCTTTCTCTGTCTCAAAGGTAAAACTTCAGGGGTCTTTCTAGACCCCTGATATCCAACCAAAGCCTTCCAACTGGCTATTAAAAAAAGAAAAATTGTAAAAAAATAAAATAAAATGGTAAAAAAGGAGGTGGATAGGAAGGGCGGCAGGGGTGGCATGTAAAAGCACCGATCCCTCTACTTTTCCTCCTTTTGTGCTGCTCAGGCTGCAGAGAAGCAGATTGAGGGCTGCGTCCTCAATCTCATCTCCTTTCTCTGTTTCAAAGGTGAAACATCAGATATCCGTTTAGACCATGGGTGTCCAACCTTTTGGCTTCTCTGGGCCACATTGAGTGTAGCGAAATTTACTCGGGCCGCATATAAAATATATACTCTAGTATATAAGTAATAAAATGCCGTTGAGGTTTACTTGTTCTGAGAGATAGTAAAGGAACACTCTAACCAACATGACCACTTCAGTGATTTGAAGTGGTCATGGTGGTAGGAGTCAGAAACACTGCACATGCTCACCTCCCCCCCCCCCTCAAAGGCAGCCTCTGCCTACCGTTATTTGGAAGCTGCTGTGGCCGTGCCCCCAACCCGACTTCCTTCCTCCCCAGCAACAAAAAAAAATTGTCGGGGCAGTGGGCCGCATTGCCTGCGGTTCCGGGCCGCACGTGGCCCCCGGGCCGCAGGTTGGACATGCCTGGTTTAGACCCCTGATATCTCACCAAAGCCCTAGAAAAAAAAATGGTATAAAACAATTATACAAAAATAAAATAAATAAAAAATACAAAACTACTGACCCCAGTGGAGGAACTACCAGGGTCGCAATCACTGATCACATTCCAATCACCAATCATCTCAAAATTATGTTCATTTGGGAAAAAAAAAAAAGAACAAAATATCGTAAAAGCGTAGAGTATTTTTTTATTTTAGAACATCAGAATAAGTGATAAACACACAATTAAAACATCTAAATTAAATCTTGAACAACTGAAGTAAAAGTAAACTCTAATTTAATAACAATAATTACACATAGGCTGGTCCAATGGAAAGCCGGCTTCTTCAGCAAAACAAAAAAAAGAACAATGACATACACTCACAGGCCACTTAATTAGGTACACCCGTTGAGTTGCTTGGTAACACAAATTGCTAACCAGCCAATCACATTGCAGTCGTGGTGAAGACGACATGCTGAAGTCCAAACCGAGCATCGGAAAGGGGATTTAAGTGACTTTGAACATGGCATGGTTCTTGGTGGCAGACGGGCTGGTATTTCTGGGATTTTCACACACAACCATCTCTCGGGTTTACAGAGAATGGTGGCAAAAAGAGAAAAAATCCAGTAAAAGGCAGTTGTGTGGAGGAAAATGCCGTGTTGATGTCAGAGGAGAATGGGCAGACTGGTTCCAGATAATAGAAACAGTAACTCAAATAACCACTCGTTACATCCAAGGTATGCAGAATACCAACTCTGAATGCACAACACATCCAACATTGAAGCAGATGGTCTACAGCAGCAAAAGACCACACCGGGTGCCACTCCTGTCAGCTAAGAACAGGCAACTGAGGCTACAATCTGCACAGGAACACCAAAATTGGACACTAGAAAATTGGAAAAACGTTGCCTGGTCAGATGAGTCTCGATTTCAGCTGCAACATTCAGATGGTGGGGTCAGAATTTGGTGTCATGGATCCCTCCTGCCTTTTATCAATGGTTCAGGCTGGTGGTGTAATGGTGTGGGGGATATTTTCTTGGCACACTTTGGACCCCTTAGTACCAATTGAGCATGGTTTAAACGCCACAGCCTACCTGAGTATGGTTGCTGACCATGTCCATCCCTTTATGACTATAGTGTCCCCATCTTCTGATGGCTCCTTCCAGCAGGATAATGCACCATGTCACAAAGCTCAAATAATCTCACCGCTGGTTTCTTCAAAATGACAATGAGGTCACTGTCCTCCAATGGCCTCCACACTCACCACATCTCATCCAATAGAGCACCTTTGGGATGTGGTGGAATGGGGAATTGGCATCATGGATATGCAGCCGACAAATCTGCAGCAACTGTGTGATGCGATCATGTCACTATGGAGAAAAATCTCTGAGGAATGTTTCCAACCCCTTGTTGAATCCATGCCACGAAGAATGAAGGCAAAAGGGGGTCCAACCTGGTATTAGCAAAGTGTACCTGTGAAGGGAGTCACTTTCGCTGGGGGGCATGTGGAACCCAGCTTACCTTCGAGAGGTTGAGCAATCCCTCTCTCAGCTCTCTAAGCCCCTCTTTATGTGTAAAGCCTCGTACACACGCAACGATTGTTGGCCGACCGATCGGCTGTCTTTTGTCCAGTGTTGTTGTGTTGGTTGAAATGTGCTCTAGACTGCACACGAATTTTATCGGCCAACAAAAACCAACTTCAGAAGTGATGTCATGTACTGGTCTACTTTTCGTGTGTGTTTTTTCTTCTCTGAGCATGCCCAGTCTTGCTCATCACATTTTTGTCTGCCGAAATCTGTACTGACTGACGAACAATCGGCCGTTCTGTTGACGGCCAACAAAAATTTTATAGCATGCACACCAGATTTTGTTCGGCCGAAAAGTCGCAGTCGGTTGTCGGAAGCAATCGGATGTTGGCCGAAAATTCACGGCCAACAATCGTTGCGTGTGTACGAGGCTTTAGTCACTCTGTGTCTATTAGGGGCACCAAGGATGGACAGGTACTTAATGGACACTGAGAATATGGTTTGGATTACTTCAAATGGGACAGCAATATTTATCAATCATATATCTCAAGAAATATATGAAGACTATTCCTTGCCTGTTTGATTCTGAGCATGTTCACTGAAAGAGCTGGTCACATTGGCCTCTGTTCCATGTTCTTCAATGTAAATGGCGGACAGTCTGTTACTGGTGGTCTTCTCCTATTGTCTGTTGAATAATGTGTGATGTGTTTATACATAGGATAATGTGTAATGTATTTTGTTTTAGCCTTGCTGCAGTGCTGAGTTAATTAACATGTTAATTATAACATTGTCTAGATGTGGATTCCCATTGACCTATTGTTTCTGTCCAGATGGCTAGGTAATTAGTTCAGGTTAATTATATTTCTGCACACAATTTCATCTGCATAGGATAACTTAATCAGGCACCTGACCTGGTGGGGTAATCTGATCAGGATGGGGGTGTCCTCCTGTGTGGTATATATTGTGTGTGAGTCTGTTCAATAATTGTTCCATATCTCTACAAGCTATTCTCGGCTAGTTTTGTATGGGGGGCGCTATAATATCTGATATCTATGTTCAAGACTGAAGCGGTATTCTGACGGAAGCCCACAAGCACATTGTTACAGTGCCTAATAAAGTGGCTGGTGAGTGTACTTCCTATACACCAAAAACATCCCGTGTTACTTCTGTTGTTGTTTAGTCTTTTAGTTGTGTCGGACTCTTCATGACCTCATGTACCATAGCAGGCCAAGCTTTTGTGTCCTCCACTGTGTCCTCCATTATACTTCTACAACGCCTCCAAATAAGCCAATTTGGACATAAAAAGACTATTATCCTTTGTGAATACCATGGGGTGCGCAATATGTGATCTTCTGTAACCGAAACATCTGACATTCCAAATATAAGGAAGGACACACGTGATGTTCTTTGGTGGTTATTGTGATGGTAATCACCATCACTGGGGGTGAAAGACAGATACTTAATGGTTTGGATTGCTTCAAGTGGGACAGTGATATTTGTCAGCAATAGCTCTCAAGAAATTTGAAGATTTAATCCCACTTTACGCTGTGAGACCTATAGCCTGTTGCCATGAAGTCTAAATCCCAAATAATCATAGCAATACGTAGATGTGTATTCCATGTGCTTCAATGTAGGAGAGGGACAGACTGTCATTGGCAGTCTTGTCCTATTGTCTATCTATTGAAGTGGAATGTGGATTGTGTTAAGTCTGCCTGTCCCATTGTTAAATGTTAATGAGCCCAAATTGTTCTGTCCAGATGGCCAGATAATTAGTTCAGGTTAATTCTGTTTCTGTATACAATTTCATCTGCATATGATAATTTAATCAGGCAACCCCTGACCTGTGTGTGGTAATATAATCAGGAGGGGGAGGTCCATGCTGTATATAAATTCTGTGTGACTGTTCAATAAAGAGTGATTCCAGTACAAGCTAAGTTGTTGGCTAGCTTTGTACGAGGGCAGCTGGGAAAATCTGGTATATATGTTCATGACTGCAAGGAAGCCATATACTGACGGAAGACCACGAACACAGTGTGGGTCGGCGGTTCCGTTACAGTTATTTTTTCCACACTCCCCACCTATCCATCTCAATATAAAGGCCGTTAGTCCTGGTGAACTCTCCAGTGATCAGCAAGCGCACATTTTTGAGCGAAAGCTTTCCCACACACCGAACATAAAAAAGGACTCTCGCCTGTATTAACTCTCAGGTGTTCAGCAAGTATATGTTTCTGAGAGAAAGATTTCCCGCACTCCGAACATGAAAAAGGACGCTCCCCCGTGTGAATTTTCTGGTGTGCGGAAAGGGCACTTTTATGAGTGAAACCTTTCCCGCACTCTGAACAGGAATAAGGACGCTCGCCCGTGTGAAGTCTCTGGTGTTCAACAAGTATATGTTTCTGTGAGAAACATTTTCCGCACTCTGTACATGAAAAAGGACGCTCCCCAGTGTGAACTCTCTGGTGTATTATAAGGCTTTTCTGGAGGGAGAAAGATTTCCCACACTCTGAACACGAAAAAGGGCGCTCGCCCGTGTGACTTCTCTGGTGTTGAACAAGGCACCCTTTCTCCTTGAAACATTTCCCACAATCTGAACAGGAAAAGGGACGCTCACCCGTGTGAATTCTCTGATGAATAATAAGTCCTTCTTTCCGAATGTAACTTTTCCCGCACTCTGAGCATGAATAGGGACGCTCACCGGTGTGGGTTTTCTGATGTAAGACTAGGCTTGCTTTCTGAAGGAAACATTTCCCGCAGTCTGAACATGAAAATGGGCGGTTGCCTGTATGAGTTTTCTGGTGTTTGCGAAGGCCTCCCTTTTCTTTGAAACATTTCCCGCACTCTTCACATGAGAAAGGACGCTCGTCCCCGTGAAATTTCAGGTGTAAAACAAGCTGCGCCTTCAAACTGAAACATTTGTCACACTCTGGACATGAGAAAGGACGTTCACCCGTATGAATTCTCTGGTGTATAAGAAGGCTTCCTTTTTGAATAAAAGATTTCCCGCACTCTGAACATGAGAAAGGACGTTCGCCTGTGTGAATCTTCTGGTGATTAAGAAAGTTTCCTTTTTGATTAAAACATTTCCCACACTCTACACATGAGAAAAGACGCACATTCTTGTGATTTTTCTGGTGTATAAGCAGCTCTTTTGTTTCTTTAAAAGATTTCCCAGACACTGTAGATGACAATGAATGTTCTCCTGTGTGAGATCCTTCATGGTTTAAAGAAGATCCCTTGAGATGAGATGGATCTGTTGATGGATCTGTACTGTGAGATCCCAGATTTGTTTCAGCAGTAATAGTATGCGTATTATCAGAAGATTCCTCAGGATTAGAGGGATCCATTGATCTTCCCAAGTGATGAGGTCTATGATGTATTTTTGTATTGGGATTTACCCCTGGAGAACGTTGTGTGGTGGCATTTTCTTCTCCTTTACATTCTGAAGATAATTTTTTCAGGACATAGTGTCCACCTGTTGGAAATCAATGTTTAAATGCTATTAGAATTCTTCATGTCTTTCATTCAGAAGTCATATACAGTATGTTGGTCTAGGACGCTACAGTATTCCAGAGCTCTGGTATGGAACTGGGTGCAATCATAACATAAAATATGTATATAAACCAGATAAAGGATACAAAACACAATAAACACACTAGGTTTGCATTGATGACATTGTTACTGTGAGAATGGGGATGGACCTTCCTCCACCTCATTTGTTGGGAACATGACATTATATTGAGGATCGGAGATGGACCTTTCATATGGTGTACAGTATCTCCTCCTCATTTGTTGGGAACATGACGTATGTTGAGGAATGGAGATGGACCTTTCATATGGTGTACAGTATCTCCTCCTCATTATTCGGGAACATGACTTTATATTGAGGAATGGAGATGGACCTTTCATATGGTGTACAGTATCTCCACCTCATTTGTTGGGAACATGACGTTATATTGAGGAATGGAGATGGACCTTTCATATGGTGTACAGTATCTCCACCCCATTTGTTGGGAACATGACGTTATATTGAGGAATGGAGATGGACCTTTCATATGGTGTACAGAATCTCCTTCTCATTTGTTGGGAACATGACGTTATATTGAGGAATGGAGATGGACCTTTCATATGGTGTACAGTATCTCCACCTCATTTGTTGGGAACATGACGTATGTTGAGGAATGGAGATGGACCTTTCATATGGTGTACAGTATCTCCTCCTCATTATTCGGGAACATGACTTTATATTGAGGAATGGAGATGGACCTTTCATATGGTGTACAGTATCTCCACCTCATTTGTTGGGAACATGACGTTATATTGAGGAATGGAGATGGACCTTTCATATGGTGTACAGTATCTCCACCCCATTTGTTGGGAACATGACGTTATATTGAGGAATGGAGATGGACCTTTCATATGGTGTACAGAATCTCCTTCTCATTTGTTGGGAACATGACGTTATATTGAGGAATGGAGATGGACCTTTCATATGGTGTACAGTATCTCCACCTCATTTGTTGGGAACATGACGTTATATTGAGGAATGGAGATGGACCTTTCATATGGTGTACAGTATCTCCACCCCATTTGTTGGGAACATGACGTTATATTGAGGAATGGAGATGGACCTTTCATATGGTGTACAGAATCTCCTTCTCATTTGTTGGGAACATGACGTTATATTGAGGAATGGAGATGGACCTTTCATATGGTGTACAGTATCTCCACCTCATTTGTTGGGAACATGACGTTATATTGAGGAATGGAGATGGACCTTTCATATGGTGTACAGTATCTCCTCCTCATTTGTTGGGAACATGACGTTATATTGAGGAATGGAGATGGACCTTTCATATGGTGTACAGTATCTCCTTCTCATTATTCGGGAACATGACTTTATATTAAGGAATGGAGATGGACCTTTCATATGGTGTACAGTATCTCCTTCTCATTTGTTGGGAACATGAGGTTATATTGAGGAATGGCGATGGACCTTTCATATGGTGTACAGTATCTCCTCCTCATTTGTTGGGAACATGACGTTATATTGAGGAATGGAGATGGACCTTTCATACTGTTTGGTGTACAGTATCTCCTTCTCATTTGTTGGGAACATGAGGTTATATTGAGGAATGGCGATGGACCTTTCATATGGTGCACTGTATCCCCTCCTCATTATTCGGGAACATGACTTTATATTGAGGAATGGAGATGGACCTTTCATATGGTGTGTACAGAATCTCCTTCTCATTTGTTGGGAACATGACTTTATATTGAGGAATGGAGATGGACCTTTCATATGGTGTACAGTATCTCCTCCTCATTTGTTGGGAACATGACGTTATATTGAGGAATGGAGATGGACCTTTCATATGGTGTACAGTATCTCCTTCTCATTTGTTGGGAACATGACGTTATATTGAGGAATGGAGATGGACCTTTCATATGGTGTACAGTATCTCCTTCTCATTTGTTGGGAACGTGACGTTATATTGAGGAATGGAGATGGACCTTTCATATGGTGTACAGTATCTCCACCTCATTTGTTGGGAACATGACGTTATATTGAGGAATGGAGATGGACCTTTCATATGGTGTACAGTATCTCCTTCTCATTTGTTGGGAACATGAAATTATATTGAAGAATATATTTATTGTATACTCAAAGAAAAATAAAAATTAGTTTTTGTCTGCATTTTTTGTTTATTACTTACTTGTGCCAATATATAGGGAAGATCCTTTCTCTTTACTTTTCACAGTCATCTCCCCCTCCTCCATAGACTGCTGATCTCCACTCACCAACGTCTCTTCTTCTTCCTCTTTAACCTCAACTTTAATGACTTTTATTTCTTCATCCTAAACCCAAAAATAATAACATAAATTATCTGGACAAATTAACTACCAATAATACCATTATAAAAAGAATGTTATCTCATGGTTTAGAATAACTTTTTAGTTCTATTGCCCAGTCCTTTCTACCTGAACACGATGAGTGATGCTGTGACTTTCCTGCATAGAATTTCTAGAACACAGAGGAACACCCATAGGCTGATCTCCACTAACATCCATTTGTTCTTCCACTTTCATTTTGACTTTGATGTCTTTCAGTTCTTCGCCCTAAACCCCAAATATTATAGTAGAGAGTTGTAAAAAAAAAAAAAGAACAGATTATATAGAACTATAGAAGACTTTTATCTCAAAGTTTAGAATACATATTTAGAATACATGCTCAGTCCCACCTACCTGATGATGGTGAGGGATGGTGTGATCTTCCTGTGTGGAATCCCGGGAATACAGAGGACGGGGACATCTCTCTGGTGGGTTCCCATTACTGGATCCATCTGTAGGAAACACACACACTGACTGAATACATTGTTTCTATGTGTTTGTCAGATGATGGGGGATCTAGGTGGAGCCTCCGTACTGCTTTCTCCTTTACAATAAAGTCTCTTCTTACCCGGTGATGTGATGGGCGGCTGATTCTCCATCATAACGTCCTTGTAGAAATCCTTGTCACTTTCTGTCCAGTTGACCAACAAAGAGAACAGGATGGGAGTGGAATTCAAATCTCAAGTTAGGTTTTCAAAAGAAATATTACCTGGTAAATATTAGATTGGAGAGAATAAGTTTAGTAAATAGAACTGACCATGTGTGATGGAGGATATGTAGACATGACATAGCTGTGTGCACAGTGGTCGGGAAAGTCTATATTGTGAGTCCCGTCTTATTAGTGTCACAGGACACTGTATGTCCTGTGAACATTGATGTCACGCCGACAGCCAACTCCACCAGAATAGGTCTGGGGGCATCTGTGCTGTGATTGGTGCTCAGGATCACATGAAAGAGGCCAGTTGGGTTATGGTGAGGAGACAAAGGGAAGCAACAATCCTCCACTAAGATGAATAAATGGTTCTATATTTAGGATGTATCCGGTCTATAAACCAGAGGCTCTGGATGGACAGTTGAATAAATGGTTCTATATTTAGGATGTATCCGGTCTATAAACCAGAGGCTCTGGGTGGACAGTTGGATAAATGGTTCTATATTTAGGATGTATCTGGCCTATAAACCAGAGGCTCTGGATGGAGAGTTGGATAAATGGTTCTATATTTAGGATGTATCCGGTCTATAAACCAGAGGCTCTGGATGTATAGTTGGATAAATGGTTCTATATTTAGGATGTATCTGGCCTCTAAACCAGAGGCTTTGGATGGATAGTTGGATAAATGCACACTGATGTCACCCTGACAGCCAACTCCACCAAAATAGGTCTGGGCCATCTGTGCCGCATGTAGCACTGGGCTGGGCTCTATAAATCCTGTCCAGCAGTGCTGGGAATAAACATCATTCTTTTCTCTTGTGCCCTCATTGGCTGTTGCTACAGCTGAAGAAGACCCACCCCTAGCAGCCCTAGAACAAGAGGACTTCTGATTGGCTGCCTGGGCCAGGCTGGCTTCTGGTTGTGCTAAGCCCCACCTACCACTGGGAAACCAGTAGATGACCCTTGTGGGGTTCAAGAAGAGTCGTCGGGAACCCAGGAGGAGAGCTGGTGGCCAGGCATGTGGAGAAGTGACCTCCTGTACTGCAGGGGTACCTGTGTGTGTCCCAGGGAATGTGGTTAGAGACTGGGCATATTACTGGGAGCTTCTGCTGCCTTGACCATTTCTGTGTCCATTTGTTGAAGCGAGTACCAGGAGCCCAGCGATGTGCTGTAAGCAGTGTTCTATGGAGGGCAAAGGCGCGGGAAACCTTCAAAGTGGAGGAGAGGAGGCTGCAGAGAACAGTTGGATAAATCAAAAATAAATAAATAAATGAATGAAGAAAGAAAAAGAAATTACCTTCTCTGCTTTGTGATCCTATAATGTCTCCTAGCCTCTTCCTAATATGTTACCTCTTAGCTACAACTTCCTGCCTTTACCCTACATCTCATCACTTCCTGTCTTTAGCTTACGTCACTTCCTGTCTGTACCTTACATCACTTCCTTCTTTGCGTTCCACGCTCATAAGTGAAATCACCATCTTGTGGAGAATGTAAATACTGCAGCCTACTTTTTTCCTCTGTACAATAAAATCTGCACCTCAGTGCTTTCTTCAGTTTTGCTGCATATTTTATACCTCAAATAAAAAAATAAAAAAAAGAAGTAAAAAAAAATTACTTTAATTTTAAAGCAGTAGTAACCTCAGCCGCCATGGATGGAAAGAAACATAGGGGCAGTAAGTGAAGTGATTACAATGCTCATCACTATATTCTTTGCCAAAAATTCCCGTATTATAATGGTTTTTTGCTTACTTTCACTTTTATAAATCTCAGCCCAAGCCTGCTTCATTGTCACGTATCCAGACCAACACTCCACTCTCCTGCGCCTCAAGGTGGGCCTCACGCAAAGGGACTCTCAGGACTCAAATGCTAATCAACCAGGATGGCACTCACCTTGCTGCCCTCCCAAGACTGGGGATGTCTGAATATACTAGGAACAAGAAAAAACAGAGGGTGCACCGGCCTAGCGCATTACCTCAAATAAAATGGCTTTATTAAAAGTTAGTGCAAATACATACAAAGATAGCAAAAAGACATAATAACAATATTGTTGCAGCATATGGATTGTCGCATCACAGATATGAAGTCCTTGCAGCGACTGGCTAACGTGTTTTAGGGACCTACCTCTTCCTCAGAGCCTCTCAGAGGCTCCATTGTCACGTACCTGGTTGGTGAGCCTGACATGCGGGGAAGGCCTCTCGTACAGCTCTAGCTCGAGGGCCACTGGTGGTGAGACAGTAGCCACTGGAGCACGGCGGGGTAAGAGCGCCTATGATCAGTCCAGTAGTTTGTGCAGGTAGTAGTCGGGAAGGAAGCCAGGAGTAGCTGACAGCAGGCAGACAAGACAGCAGGCAGACATGCCGGCAGGATAGCTGGAAGCAGGCAGACTGGCCTGGCTTGGCTGATTACAGACTCTGGATGCACAGCAGGAAGCAGGTGTCAGAAGATGCTGAGCTAGACTGAAGGAGCTGTAGCAGGCTGGAAGAGCTGGAAGCAGGGTCAGATGAGCTGGGTTAGTTAGAGACAGACAGATCAGGCAAATTAGGCAGACAGCAGCGTAGTGGGGTCATTGGCAGAGTCGGCAACGGATGCAGGATCAATAGGTGCAGCAGGCAGAGACAGAATCCAGGGTGAAGCCAGGGGGTCAGGATAAGTAGCAGACAGGAATAATCGGAAGCAAGCTGGGTCAAGATCAGAGGTCAATCACAGGAATTGGGAACGCAGGAATACACAGAATGCTGTAGACCAAACAGAAATTAGCCAGTGCCGAAGCTCCGTTTAAATAGGCTGTTTGGTGCCAGCCTTGGTGACAGATGCATGCGCGTGTGCATTGTTTCCCACATCTGTACGGCTCGTTCTTGGCTGGTGCATGCACATACATGTGCGCCTGAAAACAGCATCTGTACTATGGCGAAGCCTTTTCTGACCTCCATATTGGAACTACTCTTCCTTATCCAACTTCCGCCTTCTCCCTATGATGACTTACATTATCTCGCACATGCGCTTTATGAATGAGCCAAGCCCCGCTTTTATTTTCAGTTACTATGGGAACATAGTACTGTCCCTCCTCTCTGCTTGTTCTGTGACTGGCACCGATGTATCACCCCCTTATGACGTATCAAGTCATATGGGCTCTTTGGGTAAGTTATGAATTGGGATTTACTCTTGCGGTATTGCAATCCAATGCCACTGAGAGTGAATGACGTGAATGATGATGTTTACAGGTTTGATGTCCAGGCTCTTCTAGGGAAGCTCAAACCAGCAAGTTTGAGGATCACAAACATTGTGATCCCCATTGTGGGCAGCCATAGAAACTGAGTTCAGCAGACAAGAAATACATCAAGCTTTCTTCTCTTCCAATCCAGACGATGTGCTGCCATGCTACAAGCTCAGAAATTACAGAAACCACTGGGACCCTAATACACCCATCTACAGAGTCCTAACAGAAGAGGTCTTCAAGGAAGAGCTGGAACTAAAACACCTTTGCTCCAGTGTGACAAAGCCAAATGACTCACCGACTCAAAAACATACTGGGGTGTAGAGAAATGGTAGCAGTAGTTGTGGACTGATGCATTAACTGCATTTGTTGTTGATGTTCAGACGTTTAGTCGTGTCTCACTCTTCGTGATCTCATGGACCATAGCGTGCTAGGCTTTTCTGCCCTTCACTGCCTCTCGGAGCTTGCTCAGCTTTATGTTTATTGTTTCCATTATGTTATCTATCTATCTTGTTTTCTGTTGTCCTCTTCTCCTTTTACCTTCCTTGTTTCCCAGCATCAGGGTCTTTTCCAATGAGTCCCCTCTTCACATTAGGTGACCAAACTATTCGAGTTTCAGCTTCAGGATCTGTCCTTCCATCAAATATTCAGGGTTGATTTCCTTCAGGATTGACTGGTTTGTTCTTCTTGCCATCCAAGGAACTTTCGAGAGTCGTCTCCAACATTTGGGTTTAACAGAAGGTTATTTATCCACTGGGGGTCTGAAGAGCAGTACCTGGAGGTATGTCTGAGGCAATGAGGGCAGCACAGTGGAGGTTCCCCGCAAGGTTTGGTCTCTTTTTCCCCAAATGTATTACGTGGTTTGGTCAACATTGATGGGGTCTCATTGCTGAGAAATCAAGGAGGATTACTACCCATCATGCATTACCATGAGGGAGATATCTCATCGGTCCTAGAATAGTTTTGCATGCCAATGACCCCAAGCACACAAACAAACCATCCTACAGTGAACAAACGAAAGGGAATCCTGCAATAGATAGTATGGTCCCCACAGAGCCCTGATCTCACCATCATAGAGACAGTCACCTCGGCACTACCTGAATTTGAGCTGAGGTCTCTGACTGAATTGAAAGTATCAAGACAACAAAGAAGAGTGTCAGACTGCAGAGAGCTTACTTCAGCGATGGACAGAGGAGCTCATGGCTGCAGGTCTCCTTAGAAAGAGACTAGAAAATACATGGAACTGCTGAGACAGACTTTGCTTTCTGCACTGCTGGGACTTGTAGCTCCGTATGGCTTTCTGGACACTGGGACCTCTTCTCTTCCTCTTACTGCTGCCTGTCAGGCCCTTAAATGGAGGCCAAGTTACATAGCCCCCCTGAGGACCAGTAATGGGTTTGTGAAGGACCTCTGCCCTCTGGACCTGCTTTTCCCTGCCACTCTGACTACTTTCTTCTCTGAGACCACTGTTGGCTGGGGAATCCCTAAATTGCTGCCCTGTGACCCTGGACCCTGTTCTCTGCTCTTCCTCCAACTGCTGCCGGTCTGGCCCTGAAGCAGAGGCCAAGCCACACAGCTCTTCGAGAAACGGTGATGGGTTTGTGAAGGACCTCTGCCCTCTGGATCTACTTTTTCCTGCCACTCTGCCTGGACTTCCTCCTCTGAGGCCACTGTTGACTGGGGAGTCCCTGAATTGTTGCCCTGTGACCCTGGACTCTAGCCCTCCAAGGACTTGTGATGGGTTTGTGAAGGACCTCTGCCCTCTGGACCTCCTTTTCCCTGCCACTCTGCCTGGGCTTCCTCCTCTGAGGCCACTGTTGGCTGGGGAGTCCCTGATTTGTTGCCCTGTGACCCTGGACTCTATTCTCTGCTCTTCTTCCAACTGCTTCCTGTCTGGCCCTGAAACAGAGGCCAAGCCACACAGCTCTTCGAGGACCCGTGATGGGTTTTTGAAGGACCTCTGCCCTCTGGACCTCATTTTCTCTACCACTCTGCCTGGACTTCCTCCTCTGAGGCAACTGTTGTAAAGGGAATCCCTGAATTGTTGCCCCGTGACTCTGGATTAGGTCCTTGCTGTACCGGATTGTGGCCTGCTACTCGTTTTTCATGGATTGTTGCCCTGCGACTGTGGACTAAGTCCCTGCTGTACTGGATTGCTGCCCTGTGCCTCTGAACTTGTCCCTTCACTAGCCCTATTGCCACCCTATTATGTTTCCGCATGTCTCTCATGGTGTTGTAATTATTGCTCTGTTGCCTTCCCCTTATATGACTCCCAGTTTTTCAGCCCCCCCCCCCATAATAAAGAACCCCTTGGCCAGAGGCTCTAAAACCCCTCTGTGTTCTGTCCCACCCACACCTTTGTCACATCTGCAAACTTTATTGAATAAAAATAAAAAATTTTTGTAAAGCATTCCCATTTTACAACGTTTCACAAGTGCCTACGATTTTCCACAGTCCTCCTTTTATATAATTGTTTACATTGTCATTAATGTCATACACAGTATGCACAGTATTTGTCATAGATCTTCCTAGAAAATTTGCAAATTTAACCTCACTAGATGTCATTGTTCTCTGAGAACTCTATTCATGACTGATAATGATCCTCATCCTTGTACAGGATTCTCATAGGACAGGGGTATTAAATTATTATCCGATCAGTAAAATAGGTCCGAGTTGCATATTTGTCAAAGACTTCTTTACATCACATTCCCCCCACCCCTTATATCACAATCCTGTTACATCTGTGTCCTCAGTCCCCCCTTACATCAAAGTCCCCCCACTTCACAGTTTTGCCTTCAGAGTAGTGTTCTCAGGCCCCCATCACATCACCCCCAACCTCTTTACAGTAGTGTACTGAATACCCTTTACATAACACACCCCCTTTAGTCACAGCAGTGTCCCCACCCCTTTTCAAATTATCACCCCCCCCCCCCCCACAGTACTGTCCTCTGCCCCCTTCACGTCAACCCCCCACACACACAGCACTTCCCCGTTCACATCACCCACCCCCCTCACATCAGAAAACCACCCCCCACACAGTAGTGTGCTCTGCCCTCTTCCCATCATCCCTCACATTACCCCCCCCCCACAGCACTGCCCCCCTTCACATCATCTCCCCCACTAACATCACCCACTCTCCCTTCCCAACACCCCCCTCCACACACACAGTACTGCCCCCTTCATATCACCTTACCCACTCACATCACCCACTCTCCCTTTACAACACCCCCCCCCACACACACATTACTGCCCCCCTCCACATCACTTGCCCCCTTCACAGCACTGCCTCCCTTTACATCACTCCCCTACTGCACTGCCCTCTTCCCATCATCCCTCCCAAAGCACTACCCCCCTTACATTACCCCCCCAAAGCACTGCCCCTCTTCACATCACCCGCTCTTCCTTCACAACACCCCCCCCCCCACAGTACTGCCCCCCTTCACATCACCTGCCCCCCTTTACATCACTTCCCTACTGCACTGCCCTCTTCCCAACACCCCCTCCCACAGCACTACCCCCCTTTATATTACTCCTATTGCACTGCCCCCCCTTTACATCACCCTCCTACAGCACTGCCCCCTTCACATCACCCACCTCCTTCACATCACAAATCCACCCCCTCCACAGTAGTGTGCTCTGCCCTCTTTCTATAATCCCCCCCACACATTACCCCCCACGGCACTACCCCCTCACATTACCTCCCCTGCTCACATCACCCACTCTCCCTTCATAACACGCCCCATCCCCCCCACACACACACACAGTACTGCCCCCCTTCACATCACCTGCCCCCCTTCACAGCACTACATCCATTTACATTATTCCCCTACTGCACTGCCTCCCATTTACATCACCCTCCTACAGCATTGCCCCCTTCACATCACCCACCCCCCTCACATCACAAATCCACCCACCTCAACAGTAGTGTGCTCTGCCCTCTTCCTATCATCCCTCCCACAGCACCGCCCCCTCACATCACCCCCCACAGCACTACCCCCTTTCACATCACCTCTACTACTCACATCACCCACTCTCCCTTTACAACACCCCCCACACACAGTTCTGCCCACTTCACAGCACTGCCTCCTTTTACATTACTCCCCTACTGCACTGCCCCCCTTTACATCACCCTCCTACAGCACTGCCCCCTTCACATCACCCACCCCCTCACATCACAAATCCACCCCCCTCCACAGTAGTGTGCTCCGCCCTCTTCCTATCATTGCTCCCACAGCACTTCCCCCCCCGCATCACTTGCCTTGCTTCCCCTTCACATTAAATCTCTCAAAGCAGTGCCCCCCTTTAAATTACTCCCCTACTGCCCCCCCCCTTTTACATCACCGTCCTACAGCTGGACTGGCCCCCCTCACATCGCAAGTTCCCCCCCAACCAATAGTGTGTTCTGCCCACCTTTAAATCACCCCCCACCCAGAGCACCGCCCCTTTCATTCACATCAACCCCCCCCCCCCCTACAAAAATCTAATATTTATGATCATTTGTAAAACAGGAACTCAAAATAGAATATAGTAAAGTGTAAGGTTTCTTGTTTATTAAAAAAATAAAAAAAAACAGAATAAGTGATTGACACGAAATGAAGGAATATCAGAAGCAAAATCAAATTTAATCATCATTTTACTTTGGTTGGTCCAATAAACGGTCAGCTTCTTCAGTGAATCAAAAAGAACAATGAAGTAAAGCAGCTAATACCAACCTATAAAAAGCGTTGCTCTATCTGGTCAAGTATTAACGAAGTTTAGTTCTGTAGATAGGCCTAGAGCTATGAATAAGCCCCGGTGGCCAGGACAAAACGCGTCGGGAGAATTGGTTTCTTGGCAGAGCTAAGTAGGCTGAAGCTATTCCTTACCTTTATGTCACACTGGCTGGTCAGGAGAGCGGCGTTTTCTTTCACTTACTGCGGTTTAGTTCTATGTTTCGGCCAGCGTGAGTGTAGGACCAAGTCAGCATTGTAGGTTTAGAGGACCACATTACTGTATTATAATCCCTGCAGTTTTTCTTTCCGAAAGAAAGGTTTCCCTCACACTAAGCATGAACAGGAATGACCACCCATGTGATTTCTCTGGTGTAGAAGTCATCTTTATGAATGAAACTTTACCCACACTCCTAACATAGATAAGGACACTAACCAGTGTGAATTCTCTGGTGTTTAAGAAGGTGTCCTTTCTGAATGAAACATTTCCCGCACTCTGAACACAAGAAAGGACGTTCCCCCGTGTGAATTCTCTGCTGTTTAACAAGATCTCCTTTCTGGATGAAACATTTCCCACACTCTGAGCACGAATAGGGACACTCACCTGTGTGACTTCTTTGGTGTTTAAGAAGGTATCTCTTGCTACTGAAACGTTTCCCGCCCTCTGAACATGAGAAGGGACGCTCTGCTGGGTGATTAAGAAAGTCTCCTTTCAGATTGAAACATTTCTCGCACTCCGATCGTGAGAAAGGATGCTCACGCATTCTCTGGTGAATAAGTTGTCTTTTCTGTATGAAAGATTTCCCGCACTCTGAACATGAATTAAGGCGCTCACCCGTGTGATTTCTCTGGTGATTAAGAAGGTCTCTTTTCTGAATGAAACCCTTTCTGCACTCTGAACATGAATAAGGACGCTCACCCGTGTGTATTCTCTGATGAGTAATTAGGTTCCCTTTCTGAATGAAACATTTCCCGCACTCTGAGCATGAGAAAGGACGCTCTCCTGTGTGAATTTTCTGGTGATTAGGAAGTTCTACTTTCTGAGCAAAACACTTACTGCATTCCGAACATGAGTAGGGACGCTCGCCTGTGTGAATTCTCTGGTGCTTAAGAAGGTTTCCTTTGTCACTGAAACATTTCCCGCATTCCGAACACGAATAGGGACGCTCACCCTTGTGACTTCTCTGGTGCTTAAGAAGTTTTTCTTTCCGAATGAAACATTTCCCGCACTCTGAGCATGAATAGGGACGCTCACCCGTGTGAGTTCTTTGGTGTATATCAGGTTGACTTTTCTGAGTTGAAGGACGCTCACTTCTCTGGTGTATAAGAGGCTCTCCAGGTTCTTTGGAAGATTTCCCACACACTGTACATGACAAGGATTGCTCTCCTGTGTGAGATCCTTCATCGCTTGAAGAAGACCCCTTGAGATGAGATGGATCTGTTCTGTGAGATCCCAGATTTGTTTCAGCAGTCATAGTATGTGGATTATCAGAAGATTCCTCAGGATTAGAGGGATCCATTGGTCTCTCCAAGTGATGAGGTCTATGATGGATTATTTGTGTATTGGGATTTACTGCTAGAGAGCATTGTACAATGTCATTATCTTCCTCATTATATTCTGAAGATAGGTAATTCGGGACATAGTGTCCACCTGTTGGAAATCAATTTGTAAATGTTATAAGAATTCTTCATGTCTTTCATTCAGAAGTCATATATACAGTATGTTGGTCCAACACTCTTCGGTTTCTCACACCTCTGGCGTGGAACTGGGTGCAATCATAACATAGAATATGAATACAAACCAATTAAACGGTACAATACATAATAAACACACTGGGTAACAGTGTTTGTGCATAGGTGACATGGTTACTGTAAGAATAGGGATGGACCTTCCTCCACCGCGTTTCTTGAAAACATCCTGAAGAATGGAGATGGACCTTTTATATGGTGTACAGTATCTCCTCCTCATTTGTTGGGAACATGACATTATATTGAGGAATGGAGATGGGCCTTTCATATGGTGTACAGTATCTCCTCCTCATTTGTTGGGAACATGACATTATATTGAGGAATGAAGATGGATCTTTCATATGGTGTACAGTATCCCCTCCTCATTGGTTGGGAACATGACATTATATTGAGGAATGGAGATGGACCTTTCATATGGTGTACAGTATCTCCTCCTCATTTGTTGGGATCATGACATTATATTGAGGAATGAAGATGGACCTTTCATATGGTGTACAGTATCTCCTCCTCATTTGTTGGGAACATGGAGTTATACTGAGGAACGGAGATGGACCTTTCCTATGGTGTACAGTATCTCCTCCTCATTGGTTGGAAACATGACGTTATATTGAGGAATGGAGATGGACCTTTCATATTGTGTACAGTATCTCCTTCTCCATTGTTGGGAACATGACGTTATATTGAAGAATAGAGATGGACCTTTCGGATGGTGTACAGTATCTCCTCCTCATTTGTTGGGAACATGACGTTATATTGAGGAATGGAGATGGACCTTTCATATGGTGTACAGTATCTCCTCCTCATTTGTTGGGAACATGACGTTATATTGAGGAATGGAGATGGAATCTTTCATATGGTGTACAGTATCTCCTCCTAATTTTCTGGAACATTGCTAGGGGGGACTGGATATTTTCAACACTTGTATTGTTTAAATAGATACTTTATACTCATAGACGCTAAATTTAAATGTGCATTTGGTGTATATTACTTACTTGTCTTGATATAAAGAGAAGATTCCCCCTGCCTGTTCTTCATAACCATCTCCCCCTCCTCCATAGACCGCTGAGCTACACTCACCAACATCTCTTCTTCGTCTTTATCCTCAATTTTAATATTTTTCAGTTCTTCACCCTAAATCCCAAAGATAATAAAATATAACATCTGGAAAAAAATGAACTGTCAAGAATAAGAAATTATATATCAGAATCTTTAATATCTAAGATTAAAATTATTTTTGAGCTCTATTTTCTGGTCCCATCTACCTAATCATAATGAGGGATGCTTTTAACTTCTTGTGTGGAATCCCAGGAATACAGGAGACCACCCTCCCCCTTAGACTGCCGATGTCCATTAACAAACATCTTTTCTTCCACTTTCATTTCAGCTTTGATGTCTTTCAATTCTTCATCCTAAACCCCAAACATGATAGAACAGATTTCTGAAAAGAGCAAAAGATTTTGTAGAAGAATGTACTTAATTTGTTTTTAGGTCCATATGCTCAGTTCTACCTACTTGATGATGGTGAGGGATGGTGAGATCTTCCTGTGTGGAATCCCGGGAATACAGAGGACGGGGACATCTCTCTGGTGGGCTCCCATTACTGGATCCATCTGTAGGAAACACACACACTGACTGAATACATTGTTTCTATGTGTTTATCAGATGATGGGGGATCTAGGTGGATCCTCCGTACTGCTCTCTCCTTTACAATAAAGTCTCCTCTTACCCGGTGATGTGAGGGGCGGCTGATTCTCCATCATGACGTCCTTGTAGAGATCCTTGTGTCCTTCTAAATACTCCCACTCCTCCATGGAGAAATAGACAGTGACATCCTGACACCTTATAGGAACCTGACACACACAATGATACAGTCACCATCCAGACACATCCCTTGTCTGTTACTGGATAATGTCCCAGAATTCCCGGCACCGCTCACCTCTCCTGACAGCAGATCAATGATCTTGTTGGTGACTTCTAAAATCTTCTTGGCACTGGTTACCTCTGTGGTCAGGCAGTGAGGTGGAGGCACTGTGAAGGGTAATGTCCTGTGTAGACAGCTATTGATGAATAATGTCCCATCAGATGTTTGGTTTTGTGTATAATCCTATGTAAAAATCACCCTAACATTCTATCTGAAGTAAAGTTGGATAATGTTAATTTAGGAAGTATCCAGCCAATAAACCAGAGGCTCTGGATGCACAGTTGGATAAATGGTTCTATATTTAGGATGTATCCGGTCTATAAACCAGAGGCTTTGGATAGACAGTTGGATAAATGGTTCTATATTTAGGATGTATCAGGTCTATAAACCAGAGGCTCTGGATGGACAGTTGAATAAATGGTTCTATATTTAGGATGTATCCGGTCTATAAACCAGAGGCTATGGATAGACAGTTGGATAAATGGTTCTATATTTAGGATGTATCCGGTCTATAAACCAGAGGCTCTGGATGGACAGTTGGATAAATGGTTCTATATTTAGGATGTATCCGGTCTATAAACCAGAGGCCCTGGATGGACAGTTGGATAAATGGTTCTATATTTAGGATGTATCCGGTCTATAAACCAGAGGCTCTGGATGGACAGTTGGATAAATGGTTCTATATTTAGGATGTATCTGGTCTATAAATCAGAGTCTCTGGATGGACAGTTGGATACATGGTCTATATTTAGGATGTATCTGCTCTCTAAACCAGAGGTTCTGGATGGACAGTTGGATAAATGGTTCTATATTTAGGATATATCCGTTCTATAAACCAGAGGCTATGGATAGACAGTTGGATAAATGGTTCTATATTTAGGATGTATCCGGTCTATAAACCAGAGGCTCTGGATGGACAGTTGGATAAATGGTTCTATATTTAGGATGTATCCGGTCTATAAACCAGAGGCCCTGGATGGACAGTTGGATAAATGGTTCTATATTTAGGATATATCCGTTCTATAAACCAGAGGCTATGGATAGACAGTTGGATAAATGGTTCTATATTTAGGATGTATCCGGTCTATAAACCAGAGGCTCTGGATGGACAGTTGGATAAATGGCTCTATATTTAGGATGTATCTGGTCTATAAACCAGAGGCTCTGGATGGACAGTTGGATAAATGGTTCTATATTTAGGATGTATCTGGTCTATAAACCAGAGGCTCTGGATAGACAGTTGGATAAATGGTTCTATATTTAGGATGTATCCGGTCTATCAACCAGGATGTTTTGGATGGACATTTGTATAAATGTTCATTTTTGAGTACATATTACAGTAAAATCACAAATATTTATCTTGTGTGTATAGCAGTGTCTATTGGAGATAAAAGACATCACAGTGACTATGGAGGAAGGAGACGGATATGATGGGGGTTACTGGGTGTAAATATAAAATAATATCTTATTATCTCCTCTACTTTCTTTGAACTCACCTTTCACCTGGAACTTCCTACTTATATGTGACATCACTTCCTGTTCAGAATAGTCCATCACTTCCTGTTTGCCCTTCACTTCACTTTCCTCTTTTGCGTTCCACTGACAACCACTTAGATCACCTTTGTGGAGAATATAAAAACTACAGCCTACATTGTTTTTTTTTTTTTTTTTTTTTTTCAGTTTTATCTTTTCATTCCTGATTTTTATTGTTCATGTTATGCAAGATAAAAGTCAAATGATGAAGATTTATAACACTTAGTTTGTGTATTAAAATCCATAAATATGTGAAACAAAAGAGTAAAAACCTTGTTAAAAATTAAGATACAGTTTTATTTCAGTTGGTAACATACATACATCTGAAGGTCCAAAAGTGAAATACATTCATTTAGCTGAAGATACAAAAATGTTCATTAAAATAAAAAAAGAAGGGAACCCAGGCAGGTCCATGATTTCAGGAATTGTGACTGAAAACATCTCATAGGTGGAAAACATCTTAAAACCTTTTGGATGTGGAAAACATCAAGTTATATTGATGATACAACACATCTTATAAACAAATGTGTTGCTGATGGACCCGTACCAGAGTTATGCCTCGTACACACGCATCGATTATTGGCCGGGAATTTTCGGCCAACGTCCGATCGGCCGATTTTCGGCTTGTTAGTATGATGCTTTCGAAAAACCGACTCTGACTTTTCGGCCATAAAAAATCTGGTGTGCAGGCTATAAAATTTTTGTTGGCCGTCAACACAACGGTCGATTTTCCGTCAGTCAGTACAGATTTCGGCAGACAAAAATCTGATGAGCAAGACTGGGCATGCTCAGAGAAGAAAAAACACACGGAAAGTAAACCAGCACATGACATCACTTCTGAAGTAGATTTTTGTTGGCCGAGAAAATTCGTGTGCAGCAGGGGCGTAACTACAGGGGTTGCAGGGGTTGCGATTGCTACCGGGCCCCATGCTCCAGGGGGCCCAGTAGCAAACCAGTGGGTGAACTTCCAGGATTGCAAAAGTCACACTTGCGACCGGGCCCTGGAATTGCACCACTGTGGGGAGGCCCAAAGATTGCAGGAAGGGAGCCCACTGCAGAACTTGTGAAAGGATCCTGCTGCGGGACCGTAATAAAAGGCCATGCAACGAGAGTAAAGAGCCCCAGGATTAGTGGGAAGAGCCCTGGGCTTGAAGGGAAGGGCCCCGGCCAGGGATCTGGGGGGGCCCTTCATGGTTTCTTGCATCGGGGCCCTGAAGGCTCTAGTTACGCCTCTGGTGTGCAGTCTAGGCACATTCCAACCAACACAACGACACTGGACAAAAAAGACAGCCGATCGGTCGGCCGATAATCGTTGCGTGTGTACGAGGCATTAGCCATCCTAGCCACCTTCGATGTAGTATTCCTTCTCACAGACATCCCTCACAATGATGTTATTGAGACTTGCCTGTCGGACTTCAAGAAATAAACCTACCTACAAAACCCATCACTCAATAAATAAAATTCACCCTGACCCAGAACACCTTCTCCAATTTCCATAACTCAAAAGTGTGTTCCTACAACCCCCTATACTGCATATAGAGTGTAGCAGACTTGCACTGTGCCAAGACCTCTGTTGGACAAGTTGTCAGCAGAAACATCCAAATATTAGAAGGTCAGCAATCTTGACTTCCAGAAAATGGACATGGCTGTCAAGGGATGACGTGGCAGAGCCTGACGTAAGAGGAATGTCTCACCGGATATCCGGCATGACACAGGTTCACCAGAGGCGCGGACTCTAACAGCCCATTCAGACTGGCGCGAGAGGATTTTGTGGGGCGACCTGTGAAGTCGCGGTGCACAGGACTTGTGTCGCTCCTATTAGAACGGGTCCTGTACTATTCAATGGCAAGTGACCGACCGCGACTTGTCAGGCGACCAAGTCACCTGACAAGTCGCGCTAGTGTGAATGGACCCTTAGTGTTAGCCGGTTTTCACCAGGGCCCCAGATGGCGGGGATGGACTTGGCTGCGTGCTAACACCAGGTCGCGGTCCTACGGATTCCCTGGTTGAGCCAGGAGCAGGTCCAGGACCAATAGCCATTAACAGATAAGCAGATCAGGATGAGGAGAATAGTCAAGACAAGCCGAGGTCAGGGCGGGCAGCAGGTAATCAGACGAAAACAATTGGTAACACGCCACACCGTGAAGAACTGAAATCCTACAGCGCCCGCAAGGTCCCCCTGCTCAAGAAAGCACATGTACAGGTCCGGCTGAAGTTTGCTAATGAACATCTGAATGATTTAGAGGAGAACTGGGTGAAAGTGTTGTGGTCAGATGACGCCAAAATGGAGCTCTTTGGCATCAACTTAACTCGCCGTGTTTGGAGGAGGAGGAATGCTGCCTAATGCCTCGTACACACGCATCGATTATTGGCCGGGAATTTTCGGCCAACGTCCGATCGGCCGATTTTCGGCTTGTTAGTATGATGCTTTCGACAACCGACTCCGACTTTTCGGCCGAATAAAATCTGGTGTGCAGGCTAACAAGCCGATTTTCGGCTTGTTAGTATGATGCTTTCGACAACCGACTCCGACTTTTCGGCCGAATAAAATCTGGTGTGCAGGCTATAAAATTTTTGTTGGCCGTCAACACAACGGCCGATTTTCCGTCAGTCAGTACAGATTTCGGCAGACAAAAATCTGATGAGCAAGACTGGGCATGCTCAGAGAAGAAAAAACACACGGAAAGTCAACCATCACATGACATCACTTCTGAAGTAGATTTTTGTTGGGCGAGAAAATTCGTGTGCAGTCTAGAGCACATTCCAACCAACAAAACACAACTCTGGACAAAAGTCGGACGATTGGTCGGCCGATAATCGTTGTGTGTGTATGAGGCATAAGACCCCAAGAACACCATCACCCCCGTCAAACATGGAGATGGAAACATTATGCTATGTAGCATCATACTCAAAAATACTTGAGGCTGTAATTGGTACCAAAGGAGCTTCACCAAAGTATTGAGGAAAGGCTGTGATACTTATGTACATGGGATTTTTTTATTTTAAATAAATTTGCAAAGATTTCAAACAATATTTCACGTTGTCATTATGGGGGATTGTTTGTAGAATATTGAGGAAAATAATGACTTTAATCACTTAAGCCCCGGAAGATTTTACCCCCTTCCTGACCAGGGCCTATTTTTTTTGCGATTTGGCACTGCGTGATTTAACGGACAATTGCGCGGTCGTGCGACGCTGTACCTAAACGAATTTGACGTCCTTTTTTTCCCACAAACAGAGCTTTCTTTTGGTGGTATTTGATCACCTGTGCGATTTTTTGATCACGCGCTATAAACAAAAAAATTGCGTCAATTTTGCAAAAATAACAATATTTTTTTACATTTCTTTATATGAAATTCCCCCCCCCAAAAAAAATGTAAAAATCTAAATTTTTTAACATTTTAGGCCAATTTGTTTTATGCTACATATGTTTGGTAAAAAAAAAAAAAAAAAAAAAAATCGCAAAAAGCGTATTTTGATTTGTTTGCGCAAAAGTTATTGCGTTTGCTAACTAAGGGAAAGATTTTTGTTGTTTTTTTTTTTTTTTTTTAACTAGTAATGGCGGCGATCTGCAATTTTTTTTGCGGGACTGCGACATTGCGGCGGACAGATCAGACCCTTGACTGACATTTTTGACACTTTTGGGGTTACCAGTGACATTACTGCAGTAATCAGTGCTATAAATATGCACTGTTACTGTAAAATGACACTGGCAGGGAAGGGGTTAACTTTATTTGAGAGGGAGGGGTTAAGTGTGTCCCTAGGGGCGTGCTTCTAACTGTGATTGGATGTGGCTTGAGGTGTAAGAGCAGAGATCAACGGTCCTACATAGCAGAACCGTATGATCTCAATTCTTACACAGGGGAGAATGACAGGCGGCTGTATTTACATTGGCCGCCTGCCTTTCTCACGCTGTAACGGACAATCGCGAGTGCCCGGCGGACATCGGGTCCGCCGGGCACAGGCGCGGGGGGGGGGGGGGGTCCGTGAGTGAGCAGGAGCGGGAGCGCGCGCTCGGTTCCCTAGAGCCTCACAGGCTAGCGACGTAGACCTACGTCACGTTGCCTGTGAGGGGCTGACTGCCGATGTAAATCGTCGTTAGGCAGACGGCAAGTGGTTAATCAATTTAGGAATGAGGCTGTAACATAACAAAAAGCGAAGCGCTGTGAATACTTTCCAGATGCGCTGTATAGCAGTCTCAACTTGTAAAAGGTTGTTGGTCCATGTGAATTCTCTGGTGCGGAACAAGTGCGCTTTTACGACTGAAACGTTTCCCGCACACCGAACATGAAAAAGGACGTTCACCTGTGTGACTTCTCTGGTGTCTGAGAAGTTTGTCTTTCTGAATGAAACCTTTCCCGCACTCTGAACATGAAAAAGGGCGCTCACCCGTGTGAATCCTGTGGTGTATAAGAAGTCTTTCCTTCTGAGTGAAACCTTTCCCACACTCCGAACATAAATAAGGTCGCTCACCCGTGTGAATCATGCGGTGTTTCAGAAGGTTTCCTTTCTGATTAAAAGATTTACCACACTCGGAACATGAATATAGACGCTCACCTGTGTGATTTCTTTGGTGCTCCAGAAGGTTTCTTTTGTGAACGAAACATTTCCCGCACTCTGAACATGAATAAGGATGCTCACCCGTGTGTATCATTTGGTGTTTAAGAAGGTCTCCTTTCTGAATGAAACATTTACCACACACTAAGCATGAATGGAGACGCTCACCTGTATGACATCTCTGATGTATAAGAAAGTTTCCTTTCTCAGTGAAAGATTTCCCGCACTCTAAACAAGAATAGGGGCGCACACCCGTGTGACATCTTTGGTGTTTAAGAAGGTCTCCTTTCTGAATGAAGCCCTTACCACACTCTGAACATGAATAAGGGCGCTCGCCTGTGTGGATTCTCTGGTGCCTAACAAGACTTGCTTTCTCGGTGAAACATTTCCCGCACTCTGAACATGAAAACGGACGTTCACTATTGTGACTTCTCTGGTGTCTAAGAAACGATCTGTTGTTTGTGAAAGACTTCCCACACACTGTACATGACATTGAGCTCTCTCCTGTGTGAGATCCTTCATGGCTTAAAGAAGGTCCATTTGGATTTGATGGATCTGTTGAGGTATCTGTACTGTGAGATCCCTGATGTATATCTGCAGTAACAGTGTGTGATTTATCAGAAGTTTCCTCAGGGTGAGACGGATCCATTGATCTCTCTAAATAAGAGCTTTGATGTATTATTTGTGTATTGGGATTCATTCCCGGAGAACGTTGTGTGGTGGGATTTTCTTCTGCTTTGCATTCTGAAGATCCGTTATTCAGGACGTAGTGTCCACCTGTTGGAAATCAATGTTTAAATGTTATTAGGATTCTTCATTCCTTTCAGTCAGAAGTCATATACAGTATGTTGGAACCAAAAAATAGTGGTGCGCCAGATATATAAAGAAAACAGTGTATAATACCGAAGACGTAACGTAACGTATAGGGGCGGAGCCTGCGTACCTGATGCCGCATCTCCTCCTGGGGTTGTACGAGCGAACTATCATGCACTATTGAGTGCCCTCATTGTGAGTACAGCTACTATTACTGTAATAAACTGTTGGGATTTCAAAAGCGTCGAGCGCTAGATCTGCGTTTATTTATTCCCCTGTATATGCCATACTCGTTCTGGAGGTGAGAAGCTGGAGATAGCCCCCTTGGTTCATTTATCTCTTGTTGAGGATACAAGCTGATATTGACCTGTGGTCGGGTCTATGGCGGAGGTGAAAGACCATTTCACATGGTGATGGGATTTTGTATCAATCACAGAGGTGTAAACTAAAGCCTCGTACACACGCAACGAATTTCCGCCGACCGGCCGTCCGTCTTTTGTCCAGAGTGGTGTCTGTTGGTTGGAATGTGCTCTAGACTGCACACAAATTTTCTCGCCCGACAAAATTCTACTTCAGAAGTGATGTCATGTGTTGGTTTGATTTCTTTGTGTTCTCTGAGCATGCCCAGACTTGCTCATTAGATTTTTCCCTGTCGAAATCTGTACTGACTGCACGAAAATCGGACGTGTTTTGACAGAGGACAAAAATTTTATAGCCTGCACACCAGAATTTTTTCGGCCGAAAAGTCGGAGTCGGTTGTCGGAAGCATCATACTAACAAGCCGAAAATCGGCAGATCGGTCGTCGGACGAAAATTCCCGGCCGAATTTCGACTGTGTACGGGGCTTAAGGAGCACTGGATCGTTTTTTGGACACTTTGGATAGCTGCACTTGGATTCCTTTTTGATATATATGGACACTTTAGATGGTTGCACTATTGATTTGTATGGACACCTATAAAAAGAGATATTTTTATTAATTGTGCACTATAGTTTTGGATATTAGTATTATTATACACTGTTTTCTTTATATATCTGGCGCACCACTATTTTTTGGTTCCATTATTTATATTGTGAGGTGTAGGCACAATTAACCACTTAAGCCCCGGAAGATTTTACCCCCTTCCTGACCAGGGCTTTTTTTTGCGATTCGGCACTACGTGACTTTAACGGACAATTGCGCGGTCGTGCGACGCTGTACCTAAACGAATTTGACGTTCTTTTTTACCCACAAACAGAGCTTTCTTTTGATGGTATT